>NW_008356058.1:1403310-1405100 GCF_000622305.1 Nannospalax galili
TTGTTACTCCTTTAATTTCCTTCTCTTGTCTTATTGCCCTTGCAAGAGTTTCCAGTGCTATGGTAAAGAAAAGTGGGGATCGTGGACAGCCTTGTCTGATTCCTGATTTCAATGGGAATGCTTCTGATTTTTCTCCATTTAGAATGATGTTGGCTGTGGGTTTGTTATATATGGCTTTAATGATGTTGAGGTATGTTCTCTCCAGTCCAATTCCCTGTAGGTCTTTGAACGTAAATGCATGTTGAATTTTGTCAAAGGCCTTCTCTGCATCATTGAGATGACCATATGGTTCTTGTCTTTGAGCCCATTTATATGATTTATGAAGTCTATTGACTTACATATATTGAACCATCCCTGCATCTCTGGGATAAAGCTGACTTGATCATGGTGGATGATCTTTTTGATGTGTGTCTGTATGAAGTTTGCAAGTATTTTATTGAGAATTTTTGCATCCATGTTCATTAAGGATATGGGTCTATAGTTTTCTTTTTTGGTTGTATCTTTACCAGGCTTTGGTATGAGAGTGATACTGGTTTCATAGAAGGAATTTTGGAGTTCTCCCTCCATTTCTATCTTTTTTGAATTGAATGCAGATCTTTAAATATCTGATAGAATTCTGCTGTAAATCCATCTGGTCCTGGGCTTTTTTTAGTCGGGTGGTTTTGTATTACTGTCTAACTTTCTTTTTGTGGTATGAGTCTGTTTAAGAATGTTAATCTCTTCTTGGTTTAGTTTTGGTGGTTCCCATGCCTTTAGATATCCATCCATTTCTTTTAGGTTTTCAAATTTAGTAGCATATAGGTTTTTAAAGTATTCCTTTTTAATGTTCTGTATCTTTCTGGTGTCTGTTGTGATGTTTCCCCTTTCATCTCTGATTTTGTTAATTTGGAGGTGCTCTTTCTTTCTTTTGGTTCATGGGGCTAGCAGCCTGTCAATCTTGCTTACCTTTTCAAAGAACCAGCTCTTGGAGTTGTTGATTCTTTGTATTGTTTTTGTTTGTTTGTTTGTTTCAATTTCATTAATTTCTGCTCTGATTTTTGTTATTTCTTCTTGTCTGCTGGGTTTAGGTTTCATTTGCTGTTGCTTTTCAAGTGTGTTGAGTTGCAATGTTATTTGTGTTCTTTCTGATTTTTTGATATAGGCACTTAGAGCTATAAACTTCCCTCCAAAGACCACTTTCAGCTTGTCCAAGAGGTTTTGTCGTGTTGTATTGTCCTTTTCAATTGATTCAAGGAATACTTTTATTTCTTTCTTAATTTCTCTTTTGACCCATTCATCATTTAAGGGTGTGTTGTTTAATCTCAAGGTGTTCATGTGGTGATTAGGGCTTCTTCAGGTGTTGATTGTAAGCTTTATTACATTGTGCTCTGATAGAATGCATGGAATTATTTCAATCTTTTGTATTTGTTGAGGTTTGTTTTGTGCCTCAGTATGTGGTTTATTTTGGAGAAGGTTCCAAGGGGTGCTGAGTAGAAAGTATATCCTCTGGTTCTTGGGTAGAATACTCAGTAGATGTCTGTTACGTCCATTTGATATATGGTATTGTTTAATTCAGATGTCTCTCTGTTAAGTCTCTGCCCTGTTGACCTATCTAATGGAGATACTGGGGTATTGAAGTTGCCTGCTATTAATGAGTTGGGGTTAATTTGGGTCTTAAAGTCCTGTAGTATTGTTTTTATGAAGTTGAGTGCACCAGAGTTTGGTGAATATATGTTCATGATTGTAATATCTTCTTGATTGATTGTTCCTTTGATCAAAATGAAATAGCCCTCTTTGTCTTTTCTGGTTAG
>NW_008356058.1:1405783-1417812 GCF_000622305.1 Nannospalax galili
CTGTTGAAGATCTGGTCCATACCATTATCTTGAGATTCTTCTCCTTCCTGTATGCCTATCATTCATAAGTTTGGTCTTTTTATGGTCTGACACAATTCTTTCATATTCCATTCTTGTGCTTTCTTAAATTTTTCATAATCTTTGCTTGAGTGGTCCAGTTCATCCACTTTATCTTTCAGATTGATATTCTGTTTCCATTTCATTCATCCTACTGGTGCGGATTTCTCCTGTCATTTCTAATTGGCTTACTGAGTGTTTCACTTCCTTCTTCATTTCAGCCTGAGTATTCTTCAATATTTCTAACTGTTCTGAATTCATTCAGAAGTTTATCCCTATCTTCCTTCAGTTCTTTGATTTCTTTTTTTTGTGTGTTCTTTAAATTCATGAATTATTTTACCATGTTTATAATTGTTCTTTTGAGTTCCATGGCCTGCATTATCTCTAGGGGATTCTCATTGTATTCTTCTAGAGGATTATTGGTATTCAGTGGGGATATGTTATTTTGGTTTTTCATGTTATTATTTTTTCTCTCATTTTGACATATGAATTTCTTTTGTAGTTTCTGATTCCTGTGTGAGACTCAGGCCTTCAAGTTTAGGTCTGATTCTTTTTGTGAACTTTATGTGTCTTTGTGGTTTACTTTTTGGGCATGAAAAGCTGGTTCGCCTAAGCTTCCGGTTCTCTCTTTTGATTTTATATTGGAGTGGCCAGATTGCTTTTCTCTTCTTGGGTTCCCACAGAGGCCCAATTCAGATGAGGTTCAGATGTTTTCAGGCTTTCTTCTAAGGTTTGAATCCCTCCAGGAATGATTTTGGCCTCAGGAATTTCGGGGTTGGACTGGCCTGGGAGCCTGTCCCAGGAAAGATGCTGGTCTAGGGCAGCTGGTGGCCATGCCACCCAGAGATGCAAAGGCAGATGGGGTGGGAAGAGGCCCCAAGGACTCCTGGGAACTGCACTGAGGAGCTGTGTTGGTCTGGATGCCAAGGATCAGGAAGAGGAAAGGTCAGCCCCTGTGTCCCAGAAAGAGGCTGGTGAGGGGTGCAGGCCTAGGGAAGCAGAGGGAGGTCAGCTCGGGGCCAGGCCCAGGAGCAGTCCTCCTGGTGCCCAGAGAAGGCACTAAGTTGGTCTGGATGAAAACGATCAGGAAGCAGTATTGGTTCCCCAGGTGTCTGGGGCCCCAAGATGATAAATGGGACAGGACCAAAACCTGGAGAGACCTGTTGGGGAGATGGGAGGATGAATGAGGCTGGCGGGGTCAAGGCTCAGAGCATGTGATGGACTTACCCCAGAGAGGCCTGTGGGTAGGTGAGAGCCCTTCATCGCTTTAACTGGCACATTGCAACCAGTGGCCAAACTTAGTTTTCTGGAACTCCTAGGACCAGGACTTTGGCTTTAATATTGAAGGCTACTTGCAGCTTTGGTATACTCCTTAGTGATTATCGTGGGAAAGAAGGCCTTGCATCTATGTATTACTGAGTCTCTGACATGGATGGGTAAGCAAGGTAAGTGCCTACTACATATAGCATGATTTCTGAGGAGCAGAGATTATTTTGGAGAAATGAAATGGTATTTCTGTAGGGAGAAATATGTGGGTTTGTCAGCATGTTCAAGAAGCCATGTGTATGCCATGCTGTTTTGTGAACTATGACATGTACAATCTATGCATGATTCTGAAAATTCCAGCATTTCATCTACTGAACACAAAGTTTCCTTGGACTTTTTTACAGGGTCTTTCTTTTCAGAGTACTGATCACAAAGACATCTTGCAGGACACTGATAGTTTGGGGAAAACATTCATTGTACAGCATTAGATGGCTGTTATCTTGCTTCTGTATTCAGGGAGTTTCCTTTTTAAAAATATTTTACTTATTATTTTATTTTATATGTGTGAGTGTGTTGCCTGAAACTATGTAAATGCACCTGTGTCATGTAGTGCCCAAGGATGTCAGAAGAGGCATAGGATCCCCTGGAACTGGAGTTACAGATGGTTGTTAGCTGCCTTGTTGGTGCTGGGAATCTAACCAGGGTTCTTCCTCTGCAAGAGCAGACAGCGTTCTTAATGGCTGAACCATCTCTCCAGTCCTATCATTCAGGGAATTTCTATCCAACACATTTTCAGAGCACAGTCCGGGAGGAAAAACCCTCTTCCTGGGACCTATCCCCAGGGTCTACCATAGTGATAGTGACTCCCGTTTACCTAGGGCTGTCAAATCTCCTGTGTATGTTTCCTCTTACCACTGATGCTTCTGATGAACCTTTGGGATGGGTAGCACTGTTCCCATTCTATTGATGAGAAGAATGAAGTCAGGCTTATTAAACCATCAATCCAAGACATGTGACCAAACCAGGACTTGAGGTACATGCTGACTGAGTGTAATGTAGTGTTTGTTTCTACTGTACAGCATTTACGAAAATGGGACCCGTTTACAAAAAGAAAAGAAAGTTAAAAAAATAAATTAAATATAGATACAGATAAGGACCACTTAATTTATTCCTTGGTTGCTAGTTCTATAAAAAAAAATTATTGAGCCCAAATGTTTATTTTTCTCCATTTGCAAATAATAACAGTGAGATGTAGAGGAAGTGAAATAACGTGCCCAAAGTCCCATGGCCAGATGGTTTCTGAATCTATACAACCACCCCATTTCCCTGTCTCTCCTACAGAACTGTTTTCATGCATGACAAAACCATGTGGCTTTATTACAGCCAGCCGACCAAGCCCACAGTCTTGACTTAGCCACGTGCTGTAGGCTCCTGATTTAAGAAGCCTGAACTCCCCCACCCCTTCCCAACCTCAGGACTGGCAGGCTGACATTCACTAAAGTGTTAGTATGTTAGTGTGAAGCTGGAGCTGAAGACCCTTCTGCCCAGCTCATCTGACACATGAGAGTGCATTGGGTGTACAGCCTGCCTTTGTTGCCTGCTGAAGACCTAGCACAAGTGCTTAGACTGGAGAGGGTAGAAGCTGAGTTAGTTAGCACCCCAGATTTCTCCCAGATCGCTCAAATGTAGAATCTGGAGAAAGAAGCTAGTCTTTGCAGACTTCGCTGTAAACTAGGGCCAAGGAGGAGCTGGAAGGTAACTCCCTGAACTGGGCCCAGAGTCCTTTGCTTTCCTCACTCCTGCCTCCAGTCCACCAGCTTCTAGATTGGAGCCCCTAACTCAGTCTGGCAGCCAGGCTCTCCTAGCTGACTCTCAACTGCAGTGACAGACTGTGTGCTCTGCTCAGCTCAGCCACAGACTGACATTATCACCAGCCCCTCATCCTCCCCACAGAGCATGTTTCCACCTCCCTGCACCCCTTGCTTGCTTGCTTTTTTTTTTAATTGTTAGAAATTGACAATTTGTAATTGTATGAATTTGTGGGGTACAAAGTGATGTTATGATTTATGAATACAATGTGGAATAATTAAATCAAGCTAGTTAGCATATCCATCACTTTATATACTTAACATTTTTTGTTATGAGAATGTTTGAAATTTACTCCTAGGAATTTTGAAATGTACAATACTCTGTTATTAACTATATTCATCATGCTGTGCAATAGAACTCAGAATTAAGGAAAACATCAACATATTCCTCCTCTCTAACCGAGACTGCATGCTTTCTTCACAATCACTTCTCCCCTCCTCCTCCTTCCCAGCTCTGTAGCCTCCATTCTGATCTCTGCTTGTATGAGTTCAATTGTTTGACATAACACATATAGGTGAGACCAGGCAGTGTTTGTTCTTATCTGCCTGGCTTATGTCACTTAACATATTGTTCTGCTGTCTCATGTCACAAATAGGAGAATTTCATTCATTTTTAAGACTGAATATTATGCCATTGTGTATATGTACCACATTTTCTTTATCTGTTCATCTGTTCATGGATACGGTTTATTCCACAGTATGGCTATTATGCACAGTCCTGCAATGATTATCTCATTGTGTGAGGAAAATTATTTGACAAAATTTAACATCATTTCATGAGAAACTCTTACCAAAGTAGGTTTCAGAGGAATGCACCTAGTCACAATAGAAGCCATAGATGAGAAATCCAAATAAAACTATGCTCAGCAGTGGAAAAGTGAAAGCTTTTCCTCTGAGATCTGAGAACAGAATGATGCCCTGTTCACCCTTTGCACATGGCACACTACGAGAAGTCCTTGCCAGAGCAATTACACAAGGGAAAGATAAAAGGCCTCCAAAGAGGAAAAGAAAGCAAAAATTGAATTGTCATGACTCGATGATGTCATGATCTTATCTATAGAACAGTCTACAGATTCTGAAAAAAAATGATTAGAATAAACAGATATAGTGAAGTGGCAGAATACAAAACCGTCATACCAAGCAACTGACTATCTAAAACAGGAAGCAAGAGAATAGTCCCATTCATAATAGCTATAAAGATAAAATACTTAGGAGTAGATTTAACAAGAAGATGAAATTTCTGTATGCTGGAGGTTATAAAGTATCAAGAAAGAAGCTCAGGAAGATCCAAATAAAGAGAAAGACATTTCATGTTCATGGGTCAGGAGAATTAATGTTGTTAAAATTTGGATATTCCAATGTTGCCTCATAGAAATAAAAACTGCTTAAAATTCACAAGGAGTGACAACAGAAAACAACAAATATCCATGTCAACCATGAAATAAAAGAGCAAACTGCAAGGTATTATTTATCCTGATTTCCAGCTACTAGAAAATAATTAAATTGATATAATATTTTAAAAAATTATACATATCAGGGGCTGGAAAGATGGCTCAGCAGTTAAGAGCACTGCCTGCTCTTGCAGAGGACCTGGGTTCAATTCCCAGCACCCAAATGGTGGCTAACACCATTGGTAACTCCAGTTCCAGGGGATCCAATGCCCTCTTCTGACCTCCATGGGCATTGCATGACATGGGTGCACTTACACACATGCAGGCATTATACTCATACACATAAAAAAATAATAAATAAAATATATTTTTTAAATTGTCACAGTATTACTTTTCTGTTGCCATGCTAAAACATCACAACCAAGGCAACTTAGAGAAGGACTAATTTATTTTGGCTTACAGACCCAGAGGTAAAAATAAAGTTCATCATGATATGGCGGCATGGTAGCAAACAGCAGGTATAGTTTCAGCAGCAAGAAATAGAGAGCTTACATCTTAAACAGCAAACAGGTAGCAGAGAGAGTGGACTGGAAGTGGGGTGAGGCTGCAAACTCTCAAAGCCCACCCCTAGTGACACTCTTCCTCTAGCAAGGCTTCACCTCCCAAAGGTACCAAGACTTCCCCAAATAGCACCACCACCTTTGGACCTAGTGTTTAAATACTTGAGATATGGGAGACATTTCTAATTCAAACCACAACAGTCAGAATCTAAACAGAATCTAGAATCATCTGGGAGATCGGCCTTGGGACATACATGATGGGGGTTATCTTGACTGCATTAATTGAGGTGGGAAAGAAGACCTGCCCACTGTGGGTGGTGCCATTCCTTAGGCAGGTTACTGGACTGTATAAAATGGAGAAAGCAAGCAAAGCAGTAGCATTTGTCTCTCTATGCTTCTTGTTTTTTTTAATTTTAGATTTATTTTTATTTTTATTTGTGCGTGTGAATGTGCAGATATGTGTAAATGAATGCAAGTGCCCACAGATGCCAGAGGCATTAAGCTGCAGTTACAGGAGGTTGTGAACCACCCAGTGAGGGTACTAGGAATCCATCTCCAGTCTTCTGCAAGAGCAGTGTGTGCTCTTAACAACTGAGCCATCTCTGCTTCTTGAGTGCGAATACAAATGACTAGTTCTCTCAGGCTTCTGGCACTGTAATGAAATGATGAACTATAACTTGGAACTTTGAGCTATAATCTAACTTTTCTTAAATTCTTTTTGTCAGAATATTTCATCATAGTAACAGGAAAAGAAGCTAAGACAGGTATCATGACTATGAAATAGTCTCTTTAGTAAATGGCTCTTGGAAAAGTGGGTTTCCATGTGTAAAAGTATATATTTATCTCTCATTAGATGCCAATGTCTACTCAAAGTGTATAAAAAACTTAAATGTAAGACCAGAAAGTGTAAGACTACCACCAGAAATCATGAGTGAAAACTGCCCAGTAATATTCTAGGCAATGACTTTAAAATATGACTGAAAATATAGGAAACAAAAGCAAAAATAGAGATACAGGATTACATCAAACTAAGAAGCTTCTGTACAGCAGAGGAAATTAGGAGTATGCAGACACCATCTACAGACTGGAAGAAAATATTTGCAAGCTCTATATGGAATATGGGATTAATATCTAAATCTCTGTGGAGATATTAACTCAATCAACTCAATAGTTAAGAAAAGATAAAACCCACTTAAAACTGGACCAAAAGGCTGCCTAAATGCTTTTCCAAAGAAAACACAGAAATGGCCAACAGACACATGAAAAAAAAATGTTCATCAGTGCTAATCATTAGGGAAATGCAACTTAAAACCACAATGAAATCTGATCATTCACCCATCAGTATGACTCTTCCTGGCAAAAAGGAAAGACTAGTGTTAGCGATGATGAAGAGGATGAGGAGCAAGTACTTATGGATGGGATGTAAATTACTATAGATGTGCAAAACAGTAAAGGGTAACACCTAGCGTGGTGGTGCAGGCTTTTAATCCCAGCACTTGGCGAGGAGAGGAAGGTAGATCTTGTGAGATCAAGGCTAGCCTGGTCTACATAAGAACTTCAGGCCTGCTGGGGCTATAGGGAGACCCTATCTCCCAAACAAAACAAAATAAATAAACAAAACCCCAAACACACAAGCAATAAGGGGTCTTTATAAAAATTAAGAATAGAATTGCCCCATTGCCCAGCAATCTCCCTTCTGGGTATTTATCCAAAAGCTCTGAAGTCTGTTGAAGGGAAGGTCAGTGTTCTCTTGTCTATTTGTATTCACTTCTTGCTGTTATAATTTTCCTTTTTGTCTTTCTCATTTCTTAGTTGTTTTACTGGTAATTTTTGTGATTTTGCTCTTCTTCACCTAGAATGACCATTTGTTTTCTCTCCACTGTCCCATCTTTCTTAGAACAGCAGTCTCACTTTCTCCACAGTTCTTGATACTTGCACTGCAAACACGTTGCAATCTCTCTTCTAAGACCATCTGGTGCCCTAGAGCTGTGTCTTCTCTTTGCCACTGTGGCTGTGTATTCAATTGCTCTGATCTCTACACTGTTTTTCCTGTGACAATTCTTGCCTCCTTTTTTATCTCTTTATTTGTTTTTCCTTTTCCAACATGCCCCATGTCTAACTCCCTCATTGTTGTTTGGACTCCTCCTTAGCTCCCCTAACCTGGCTCTTTATTCCTGGGAAAACAGAGCAACACCATCCCACTGAGATAGGAATAGTTGGTGGCTCAGTGGAATCTAGAATCTTCTTTCCCCAGAGTATGGATGAGTCCCTACTGGGGCCAGAATACAGCTGCCGCTGATTGGTTTCTCCTGGCACTGTGACACTCTAGACTGGGGTCTGATCTCTATATATTGTGGGATATTTCCCTGGACCAAATGACACTCATTTATTAATTGTGAAAACCAAAAATATCTCCAAATAGTACCAAATGTCCTGTGAGGGAAAATCTCCTTAGTTGAGAATAATGACCTTGCTTTCAACCTATAACCCCTCCTGGAACTAGAGGCTGAGATGAGGTTTCTCATGCTCACTGGATGCAGGGGGGTGGAGGTAATGGCATCATCTTTTTTGTCCCCTGTCTCTGACTCTGATCATTTCTACTCCCTCCTTACACTTTTTAAAGCTGTATTTCCTCGTTAGTCTTCTTTCCCACTTGATAACATGCTGCTCTTGAATCTCAGGCTACTAAAAAAATAGGACTCTGATTCTGAAGTCCTTTAAATACTTCTTGCAGAAGTGTCTCTACAGTGTTCCATCTGTACCTCAGAAAGGTCAAGGTGTCACTAGCCTGCTTGGGGGAATTCAGCTTCTAGGTTCCCAGGTGGTTAATGTCTGTTTGATTAGCTGTGAAACAAAATCCAGAAAATGCCAAGAGGCAAATCTCAGCTCACCTTTCAGAAGGAAGCACGCTGCCCAGTCAGGGAAGGGGGTGATAAGAGCTACAGCTGTTCGTTCCCAACAGGTAAGCCAGCAAACAGACTCACCTCCAATGTGGCTCCTTGTCCCTGTCACCCCACCAGAGTCACCTTCAAGGTTTGGCTGCAGAGTCTTGGCTGGAAGACAGTTCAGTCCTCTGTGCTCCATTTCCTGCTCCGCAATCCCATCCCGCTTGGATGCCCACCTCCAAGCTAAACTGTCTCCCTGCCCTGTTCAACTGCCGTCTTATTCCTGTCTCTTAAACTCTCCTTCCAGCTCACTTCTGCAACAAGCAAGCCTGGCTCTGCTTACATCTTCACTGTACTTCTATCAAACAGGCATCTCACACAGAAAGTTGCTAAAACAAACACCTAAAAAACAAACAAAACAGATAAACCCAGTGAACTCGCCCTACCTTCTCTTCTCTGTCCCTCTCCACATCTGTGCATATTATCTCTTCGAGGGGCAGGCAAAGTTCAGGTAAGTTCTCAGACGCCACCTCTTGTATGCCATTTTCCTGCCATACTCTGCGTTTCCAGGGTCTGAGGTCTGAGGTTGCATAGTCCAGTCCTGGTATGATTCTCTCTCTCACACACAGCTCTCTGCTTGGAAAGATGCATCACTAACATCCCCACCCAGAGCTATGACTGCAGCATCACAAATGGGTGATACCCACTGGCCAGAGCTTGGACTTTCTCCTCTGGTGATCACAGAGAGGCACTACATAAAGAAAACAGGCAAGAGTCGGAATGCCATCCTCTGCCCAGGAACAGAATAAAACTAATCATCTGCTATACTGGGCCTCTGTGACAGGTACGAGTGCCTCTATGGTGGTCAATCTTCTCGACTGGATTAAGAATCACCAGCAAACACATCTCTGAATGTGTCTTTGAGGGGGATTCCAGGCACCTCAAACACCTGCCTCCATTCCTTCCCTGCCATAATGTACTGTATCGTCTCACTCCATGAGCCAAAATAAACCTCCCCTCCTTAGGTTGTTCTTGTCAGATATTTTATCATAGCAAGAACAAACATAATATACTTCTTGGTTAGGCCAATTAATTACTTTCTACTTTACATGACTGAGTTAGTCCACTTTCTGTTGCTCCAACAAAATACACGAGGCTACGCAATTTACAAAGAGGTTTATTCAGCTTTCAGTTTGGGGGCATAAAGTCCAAAATGCATGCACTGACTCTTGCCCAGCACCCCCTGTCTACATCACCTCACAGTGGGCTCAATCTGACTCCCTCATGATGTTTCATTTGACCTCTATGAACAGGTAGGACCTGCTCTGGAATGGAGAGTGTACAAGTGGCATAAACAGAGCATGGAGGCATCAGTGCAAAGCCTAGCAGATGGTTTTCAGAGACTGCAGGAGAAGGTGAGGCTGGTTCATCAGCCCCACCAATTCTGAGCCCCCCTGTGGCTCACCTGTGCCCCCTGCCAATTCTAGCTTCAACAAAGTGGACCTGTCTCTGTGGCAACATGTTTTCAGGGGACCCAGCTCCCACAAACAGGATGCGTGTGAGTGTCTATCTGGCTGCCTATCTGTGAGAGCATCTGTCACTCTGCAACATTTCCTTTATCATTGCAGCAAATTATTTAAACACTACCCACTGAACCCCATCTGTCACTGCACCCCATCGCTGTCAGGGCCTGCATCCTCAGGTCTGTGAAGAAACTCACTGGCAAAGGCTCCGTGCCAAACAACAGGGCAAATTAAATCAAAGTGCGCTCTGGCACCCAGGGGGAAAATGCACATCAGCCTTGACTTATTGCATGGAGCACACTTACAAGAGAGAAAGCAGCGGCTTTTGTCACTGCAAGGGGCCATGAAAAATGAATTAGGGCCTCTGCTGTGAGAGGGCATGGAGGAGAATCTTTCTTTCTGAGACATTGTCCTCTCTCACCTTGCAAGAAGGCAGTAATAAAAGAAGAACTTGTGGTAGGTCTGAGTCTCTCCAAGGCTGGACTCTATCCTCAAACCCTTCTGGGTAGAGTAGGGAGTGAGGTGTTAGGAGAGAAGGACTTTGAATCAGCTTGACTGGCAAGGAATGTCCACAAGGTGAGGACCAGAGCAGAAGCTGCTGGGAGTGAGGACTGTCCTGCTGAGGAGATTTGGAGAAAAGTGCAGGGGTGCCTGGGTCTGGTCTTCACCCTGCAAAGCAGTGCTGCCTGGAGACTCCTTGAGAAGGGGGAAGTGGGTAAGATGAACACTAGCAGCCCTTTGTTTTGGGTCACTTCTGGGCTGTCTTCCTCACCCTTGACCTTCTTCAGTCTTCCCATTGCCGTGAGTTAGGAATTACTTTTAATCATTTTGCCAGAGAGGAGCCTCAAAACATTCAAGTTATTGTGACCTCCCATTTGCATCAGCAGGGCCAGGTTCCAAATCACATCCATCTAACTCCAAAGCCTCCCTTCGTTTAAAAAAAAAAAATCTCTGCTCCTGAGAGAGGCATAGTTCTTTTTTTTTTTTTTTTTTCATGTAATGAGGGCAGGTCCTTCTATTTCCTAATAGATTGCTCACCTGCCACAATAATGGAGTTGGCATTTACTGTCGGTGAGCTGTGGAGCTTTACTGACCAGATGCATGGGCACTTGGTGATGGCAGAACAGTTGAACAGCTGCATAGACATCTCCAATACACCTCTTCTCAAGCGGAGAACTCGGCTGGTGACAGCACGAGTCCCTCTTTTAGGAGGGGACAAGACAAATACCATCTCTAAATTAGAAATTGGGCTAGAACACTCAGTCTTATGCTCTGGGAGGTGGAGGTGCCTGGCTGGGTGTCATTTCATCAGACAGAAAAGTACTAAGGCAGTAGGACAGGTTTTCTGTGCTCTGTCCCTGACCTCAGTTAATCATTGCTAGCCCCTGAACCACACAGTTATCATGCATTTTCCCCAAGTTCAGGGATGGGAATGGTAATCCCAGCACTTGGGAGGCAGAGGTATGCGGATCTCTGTAAATTCAAGGCCAGCCTCATCTACATAATGAGTTCTAGGCCAGCTGGGGCTACAGGAAGACCCTGTCTCAAAAAGAATATATATTTAGCTTTGGTTTAACCGACTGTTAAGTTTTCTGTTCATTTTCTAGCGGGGTGGTACATCTTGCTTAGTGTTTGGGAGCGGTTCTTGAACTTTGGTACATCTCAAATAGAATGTGCCACCTACTGAGTAAACTGTGTGTCTAAGAGTATCTTTTTACACTCTCAAAACTGGGTAAGTCCTAACCCAGTTAACGTAGCCCGCCATCTACATATTTCCTGAGTGTTTGAGCTCATATAACTTGACTGTCCTTTAGTGATCATTAACCAAAAGAAAAGGAAAAAAAATGCAGACCTACATTTAAAAGGAAACTTTTTATCTCTCGCATTGTCTCACCCTTTATCCCTAGGTTCCTTGTATACCCTTCCCCCACTCCCCTTAAACTAACCCAATTTTTATCCATATTTCCCTTATTAAGGCCTGCTTCCTACTGTTCTTCTCTTTCAGGTTCTTTCTTTTCCTTTACCTCCCTGTTTCCTTTCCATTATCCTGGTTCCTGTAGTTATGTCTGGATACGCACTTACTTATCAGGGTTTGGTTCTAGGATCCACATATGAGGGAGAACATACGTCGTTTTTTTTTCTGAGTCTGTGTTACTTCACTTAGTATAACAGTTTCTAGTTCCATCCATTTACCTGCAAATTTCATGATTTCTTTACTGTTGAGTAAAACTGCATCGTATCAATAAACCACATTTTCATTATCCACTCGTCAATACAGGGACACTTAGGTTTCTTCCATTTCTTAGCTATTGTGAAAAAAAGCAGCAAGAAACATGGATGTACAAGTGTCTCTGCAATTGGATGAGTTCTTTGGGTATATGCCAAGAGTGGTATAACAGGATCGTATGGTAGATTTATTTTTAGTTTTTTAAAAGTTCTCCACACTGATTTCTACAGTGGTTGTACCAGTTTGTATTTC
>NW_008356058.1:1418015-1418610 GCF_000622305.1 Nannospalax galili
TGAGTTTGTTATATAATCTGAGTATTAAACCTTTGTCGGATGTTTCGTTGGTGAAGATTTTCTCCCATTCTGTGGGGTTTCTGTTTGCTTCCCTGGTTGCCTCCTTTGATGTACAGAAGCTTTTTAGTTTAATGAGGTCCAGTTTAATGAGTTCCCATTTGTTAATTCTTACCCTTACTTCCTGAGCGATTGATGTCCAGTTTAGAAAATCCTTTCCTACGCCTATATCTTATAGGTTTTTCCCAATGTTTTCTTCTAATAGTTTCAGAGTTTCAGGCTTTACATTGAGGTCTTTGAGCCATTTGGAATTGACTTTTGTGCAAGGTGATAGATAGGAGTTTAGTTTCATTCTTCTACAGGTTGAGATCCAGTTTTGCCAGCACCATTTGCTGAATATGCTGTCTTTCCTCCAGTGAATATTCTTGGCCCCTTTGTCAAATATCATATGGATGAAGTTGCATTTACTCATATTTGGGTCTTAAATTTTGTTCCATTGATCTATGGGTCTTTTTGTGCCAGTACCATGTTGTTTTTAAGACTATAGCTCTGTAATACAATTTAAAATCTGGTATAGTAATCGCCCCCCCCGGCATTG
>NW_008356058.1:1419595-1432722 GCF_000622305.1 Nannospalax galili
TCTCCTAAAACAAAGACCTCTAGATAGGCTGACTAGATTCACCAGAAGGGCAAGTAGTGGGGATCGGCTGGGGTCCCAACAACACAGCAGATAGTAGCAGGATTATCAGAGTATAAGGGCTCTAGCTGGGGTAGGGAGGCTATGGGAGGGTGCCATCTGGGATGTGGCTGTATAGTAGAATAAGATGGTTTGGGATGTTTTGTGTGATATACACACATTTAAAAAAAATCAAGAACTTTTACAAAATGTATTATATTTGAGGAGGAAGCATGGAAATTTACATCATGTTAATTAGTAGAAGTGATAAACATTACCATTGAAATCTACCTGAAGATTTTATAGACATACACAGGCACCAAGGGTCAACGTGCAACCGATTATGACTAGTAATAATCAGATGCATACAGACTAGAGATGCATGCACCAACATCTCAGTGTTAGTAGCAAAAACAATGAGTCTTTCTGCAAGGAACAATATATTCTAACATGAAATGGAGATCTTTTTTAAAGATTAAAAACTCATTCAATTTTATGTCTTACAGGGCTTATACTGAGTTCAATATTGTATAGCTGTATTAGTTCAACCGTGAACCTAGAAACTTGCAGCCACTTGTGAAAGAGATGTACTCTTGCTCTGGAGTGTGTTACTGAATATGTTAAAGCTGTAATGAAATGCTTCTTCCAATCATGTAGTTATTAAAAATTAAAAAATAAATAAATAAAAGGAAACTTTTTTCTGGCCAACCACTTTTATTCAATTTAAGTACAAGGAAGAACACAGGGATGGATTGTGCTTATAGCTTTGTCAAAAACCCACAGGCGCATCATGGTGGTGAGTGAGTTTTTATCTGTACAGCCGTGACAGTCACCCTTCATACATGTGACAGCCAAACTAAGTGCTGAGTTGATTTCAGTCAAAGCAGTCCAACCAGTAAACAACAAAAAGTTGTGTTCAAAAGCCTTTTCTGTGCTTAATTTCTTCCAGTCTCGGTGTGTAGATTGCCTGTGAGTTAACTCCCAGAATTATCAAGCATCTCTGTGAATTTACTGTAAATATTGACTACCTCGCAAGCTCCCAAATTCACTAAGAATTACTGTTAAGTAGGTTAAGTAGGACAGCTGTTGGGAGGCAAATGACATATGTTTTATCTATCATTAAAAAAACATGTAATATTGTACTTATAACCTCTGGCCATCATAGGTATTTTCTAGAACAATCGTGCTTTTAGAATAGTTACTATATGCTCTAAGTGGAAGCTTTGATGGATTAATACTGTGAAAAAGACAAATTCCTGTATGAACTGCAAGCAATGGAAGACCTGGGGCATAGTGATCAAGCTCAGGAGATGCTCAGAAGAGAATAAAGGAGACGGTAAAGGAGATAGAGCCACAGCAGATCAGAAATCTGCCATTGTGCGTCAACTATAAAACAGGGCTGTATGGATGCTATGAGGTAGGATAGGTGAGTTTTGAAAGCTGTGGGTGGAATCAGTGGGGCAGGGACTTACTATAGGGAGCAGGAAAGATATAGCCTGACAAAGCGGGGTATTTTCAGAGCGTATTTCAAGCTGGAAAATAGGAAGGGAGCAAACCACCAGGTGGGGAATTTGATGATGGTTTGGCATAGAACTCAGAACATAAAACCTGGGAAGTTTCGCTCTCTCTCTCTCTCTCTCTCTCTCTCTCTCTCTCTCTCTCTCTCCTCCCTAGTGGTTCTTGGCCTTGAACTCACTATGTAGAGCAGGCTGGCTTCCCTCTCATAGAGATCCGCTTGCCTCTGCTTTCTCTCATTGTCATGGAAAGCTATTTTTAAAGATAACAGAGCACAAATCCATAGACATCAGTGAACTTCTCAAAGCCATACAAGCTTATTCTCTGAAAAATGGTTAGAATCCAGGCAGTTTGGTTTTTATAAACACCTTAAACATCTTACTGCCTCTGTATTATCATGAAATATAGTTTTTGTTTCTGTCTTTTGCTTGCTTTTAAGAAAGTTCTAGAGCTTTAGTTTGAACAAGAGTGCTTCAGAATCTAGATGCTATCTCTAGAAATTAGAGAAATTGGAAAGAATGTGGCCCCTAAAAAGTCACGAGTGTGGTACTTGACAATATTGAGCTAAAGGTCAACATAAATTGGTATCCACAGCTTTATTTGTCTTAGTATGCACAGCTAGATTATGAACGATTTCGAAAGATGATTTTATTCACAATCTGGCCAAGCTGACTGGTTTTGGCTAAGGATCCACAGCAGAAGAGGGTCACCAGATGGGGAAGCCTCGTCTCCAGGGCAGGGCCTGAAACACAGCTGAATTTTTAGGTGTTGGCAGTAGAACACCAGGGAACCTTCTGTTCAAATGTGCCCCAAACCCATTAAGTCATCAGCCTCAGCCTGGTTTAGAAAGTGGTTTATGGAGCCTTGATCGTTTCCTCCTGAGCACCACTCTGAGCCACATTCTTTAGGAGAAGCAGGTGGAACACCACTTGCCACTGATATTCCAACAAAGCTATGGAGCTAACACACATAGGAGCCCAGAACTCAGCATAGTGACTACACTCACTCAGCACAGTCCTGTGTATGTCCCTTAATAAACGTGAGAGAGGACACTAGTTTTCTTTAGGGTTGGCATGGGCTCAAAGCCACTGTGTCTTTACCTGTGAAAGAAGCAGTCTTTCCATAGAGAAAAAGAGCCTTCTTTTTGTCTGAAAGGCCACAAGTGTCTTCACTCCCCTACAAGACCTTCCAAATTAATCTCAAGAACAGTCATATACTATTATTGCCTCCTCTTACTGAGCCTCACTATCCGTAACTTAAAATCAGAGCACAATACCCATCCCACAGCGGGCACAGAGGGCTCCAAGAAGACTGAGTAGGGCATTCCAGGGAGGGATCGAAATGCCAGACATTGGTACATCAGGGTGAACAGACATTTGGCTCCAAGCTCTCTCTTTCCGCTCACAGTGTTTATTACACTTTGAAGAGGTGGGCAGTCCACTAGGGCAAGCATCTGGGAGAGGGAAAATTTGTGATGGTTTCCTTTGATTGGTCAGAACTGGTTAAATGCAGAACTGGTAGTTCAATTGCCCATGTTCCAGGGCATAGTTTAGACGGTAGCTTTTGTGACATGCCTTTTAAGACTCAAGATGGGCGTATTGAGGGCCACTGAGCACAACAGAAGACAGAGCGCTTGTACCTCGTTGTCTAGAGAATAGATGGGTATCAGCTGCAGGAGAATAAGACCTGCCAGTCAAACCGTCTTAATAGAACAGGAAGGATAGGTTTCAATAAGAGAAATGAGTATAAATATTGTGAGTGGAGGAAAGGAGGAAGCACACAGATCATGTTTGACTCGTCTCAGTGGGGGAACTTTTCAAGAACTTCAAATGGGAAGCATGTGGAGCTGCAGCAGGTGTCTGGGATGAATCCAGCAGGCAGATGTTAACATGCAGTGCCCATTAGTGAGGCTCCCACAAGATAGAGGGGACTGGAAACTGCTGGGTTTCTAAACTCACACTGGTCACATGCAATGAACATTCAGCTTGCTACTTCATTGGCCTCCTCGACCCTAAGTCCGGAAAGAAACCTTGCAGGAAGAAGGTCTACAGCTGGCACCACAGTGACAGGTCACCCTGAAATTCCTTCCTTTTCTTGTTCTCCCAGGGCTGCAGTCTCACTGATGGGCTAATAGCACTATTTCTTGGTGACTCATGATTGGCCTTCGCAGTTATAAACCTTCTGCCTACCCAGGCCCCATCCCATGCTCCTCTGTCTGTGCGTCAGGCCCCTGGGGCATGTCTGCACCCCTTAGAGTGAAGCCTTCAGCAGGCAGCATCTGCCCTGTGCTGTACTGCAGCCCTTGACCCGATTCCTGCATTCCCCGCCTCACCCTCTGCAAGGTGCTGAGGTGGTGCGGTGTCTACCGGGAGGATTGCAGCTTCTTCCATTTTGTGCTTCTGCCCCTGCCATTTGCTCACACCTTTTCCCAGAGGATCTCTTCTTTGCACACTTGACCCATGAAGTAATACTTCTTCTTGGAGGCACTCTTTGTGCCTCAGCCCTGTCTGCCTGTCCTGACTGCTCCTTCTAATGCCAATTAAGAGTTTATCTCTGCCCCCACCCCATCAGTGCTGATCAAAGTGTTGCAGTTATCCTAACAGGGTAATCTTATTTTATGGGGCAAAAACACAATAACACAGACAACAGTGGATGCCACAGAACTACAGTGAAAGGAATTACAGTGGCCTTTGAAGAGAGGAGCAACTGATACGTGGCCTGAGCCACTTTGTCCTCTTGCCTAGATTTTTGTGATAGCTTACTAACCCTACCTCACCCTACTACACCTGAGGCCTGCTTCAGCCTTTTCATAAAACAGCACCTAAAACAGCCTTCTTGAAGCTGGATTTTCAGCTCATTCGGAGCACAAGCCTGGCCTCTCCCACCTTATTTCCTCCATCACTTTTCTTTGAACACTATTCCAGATACTCTGCCTTCCTGTCCATTCCTCAGACGTGGAATGGGAAGAACATGATTAAGATCAGCATTCTCTTAGTTAGAGAGAGAGAGAGAAAAAGAGAGAGAGAGAGAGAGAGAGAGAGAGAGAGAGAGAGAGAGCTCTTATTCCTGCCTCTTCTTATGAGGGCACCAAGGCCTTCTCCAAGGTTCCACCCTTGTAAACTAATGTCCACCAAAGACCCCATCTCCTCACTCACACCATCACGATGGAATGAAGGCTTAACATAGGAATCTCTGAGAGATACATTTAGCTGATAGCATTTTGCCTCTGAACATCCAATTGTTTTAATGTCCTCATATGTGAAGTGTGTTCATTCCATCCCAGCCCCCTCAAATGTTGAACTCTGAAGTCTAAAGCCTTAAGTTTCATTTTAATTTTTTATTTATCACTTTTATTTTGTGCATATGAGTGTATTGCCTGCATGTGTGTAAGTACACCCCTGTTGTGCAATGCCACGGAGGTCAGAAGACACTTTCAGATACCCCTGGAACTGGAATGATGGATGGTTGTTAGCTGCCATGTGGGTACTGGGAATCAAATCTGGGTCCTCTGCAAGAGCAGCCAGTGCTCTTAACCACACTGAGCCATCTCTCCAGCCATCTCATTTTTGTATACTCAAAATCAAGTGTAGGCAAAACTTGAAGTCTGATTCATTCCCAGGCAAACCGGCTCTCCATTTGAGGACATACATATATACAAACAAACAACTTATGGTTCCACTGTTGCAATCGATGGGCAACCTACCAGTGCCCACATCCTCAAAAGAGGGTGACCCTCCCTCAGCAACCAGAAACTGAAAATAGCTTGTCCACCAAGGGTAGGGCCAAATGTATGAAATTTACAAAGGACAAATTTTAAAAAGTAGGAGTCTTGATCCCTCTGAATCCAGAACATTCTCCTACTCTAGGGCCCACACCTACTCTGCCCCAATAGCCAGACACTCTCCATGCTGTCCCCACCCCTGCCTTAGCCCTGGCCTCACTCCTCATGATCCTGCCTGAGACTTCCAGACTACCCTGCTAAGAAATAGAAACAACCTAAATGTCATTCAACTGAAGAATGGATAATGAAAATGAGGTACATTCACACAATGGAATTCTACTCAGCTACAAAGAAAGATGAAATCACGAAATCTGCAGGTAAATGAATAGAACTAGAAGCAGTTATACTAAGTGAAATAACACAAACTTAGAAAAATAACTGACATATGTTCTCTCTAATTTGTGGATCTTAGTAGCAAATCCTTATATCAGACATATATATATACATATATGTATACATATGTGTATACATATATGCATATATATCCTGATATAACTGCAGGAGACAAGAAAATGGGAAGCAACCATGGAGACGAGTATACCTATCACTTATCAAAGAAGCCTCTTTTGCAACATATGGGGGCTATTACAGAGTTCTACAACTGGTCAAACAGAGAATAAGTGTCTGTGTGATCCCCTACCCTCAGTGAAAATTCTACAATGGAACCTCTGCAGCTAAAGTTCACAGAACATACTAGAACAGAGGGTAGAGAGAATACTAATGCATCACTTAACTCTCTCTCTCTCTCTGATGCTTCCTTGTACAACAGGTTATTAACACAGAAAGTCACAACTGCCCAAAATGTCGAGAATAAGAGACTGCAGAGTGTGTGTCCATGGATAGGACTCCTATATTAAACCTCTGCCACCCAGGGCTCAGGGACCATTGTGGAAGAAAGAGCAGAAAGACTGTAAGAGCCAGGGATGGTGGATGACCACAACGGAACAGAGCTTTCTAGGCAGCTGGGAACTGGCTCATATGAACTCAGAGCAATGGTGACAGTGTGCACATGCAAACTCAAACTGGACCAAAAAACCCAGCATAGAAGTGGAGAAATGGGTAAGAAGTCCCGACCTTAGTCAAGAAACCATTGACAACTGATTCTTTAAAGGAGTGATGCTAGATAGGCTGATCAGACTCCATCTGGGGACATAAACTTGATTATACAGGCCTTAACACACATAGCAGAATGCATGAAATCAGGTGGGGGGACTGGAGGGGTGCAGATGGGGCAGGTGGTCTAAATATAATTAAGATGTATGAAATGCAGAAAAATTCAATAAAAATATATTTTGAAAGAAAAAAAAACATTCACTGTTGCAGACTTTAACTGTTATCAGTTTCTAAAGCTACTTCCAAAATTTTAAACAATTGTTAGGGCATCACCCACTCCTCTCTTGGTACCCATTTCTCTAATCTGTCTCCTATATCTAGTATAGCATTTAGCACAAATTTGTTAACAATCTTTTAAAATGAAAACTCTAATTCACTCCTACTTATAGTTTAATGACTATCTTTCTAAAAATGTTCTGTAATTTTTTTGCAAAATAAAGTAATTTATTCTTATTTAGTTCCTAGATTCTCTTTTAAAAAGTAATTTATTGAGACTTTCATACATGCATATAAGATGTTTTGATCAAATCCATGCCCACTCCCTCCCCTCCAACTCCTCCCATATCCTCCCATCACTTTTTTTCTGATAACGTCATGTACTATTTCTTCTTTTTTATGGGGCTTTTTGCTACTCTAATATTACCCCCTCTAAAGAGATAACCTTAAAATATCTTAAGGATTAATAAAAGCTTCCAAATACTTTCAACATTTTTGGCCTTTGGAACGAAGTATGTTGCTAAGAGTCCCAAAGACATTTTAACTTTTAGCCAAGGAACTGGCTACTTTTTCTTTGGGGTCTTTTAACCCTAACTGCCTAGCCAATTCCTACCTCCTATTCTTATCACACCATCTTCTGAAGAGGTTACCCAACTTGCAGAGAGGGAATTGGGATGCAGACCACTCTGGCTTCTTCCATGCTAAACAGGGATGCAGGGTGTACTACACTTAAAATTTTATAAGCAATTGGGGTACCCCATTCAGTGGGTCTATCTAAAAGACTTCCAAATTGCATAACTCTTATCAAAATCCCCATGACATACTTCACAGAATTTTTCATCCTTAAATTCATATGGAAGCACAAAAGACCCTGGATAGCCAAAGCAACGCTGAGCACAAAAAGCAATGCTGGAGGCTTACTATACCAGATCTCAAAATATTACAGAGATATAGTCATAATATGGCACAAAAATAGACACATAGGTCAATGGAACATCATTGAAGACCCAAACCCAAGTACATGCAATTTCAGCCTCCTGATATTTGACACAGGTGCCAAGAACACACAATGGAGGAAAGACAATATCTTCAACAAATGGTGCTGGCAAAACTAGATCTTCACCTGTAGAAGAATGAAACTAGATCCTTATCTTTCACCTTGCACAAAAGTCACTTCCAAATAGATCAAAGACCTCAACGTGAAACTGGAAACCCTGAAACTATTAGAAGAAATATTGGCAATAACTTACAATATATACATGTAAGAAAGGATTTTCTAGATTGGACAGAAGTTGCTCAGGAATTAAGGTCGGCAATCAGTAAGTGGGACCTCATTAAACTAAAAAGCTTCTGTACAGCAAAAGAAGCAAACAAAAAAGTGAAGGGAAAAACCCACAGAATCGGAAAAAAAATCTTCACCAGTGACACTTCTGACAGAGGTTTAACATCCAGGATATATAAAGAACTCAAAAAACAAAGAAGCAAGAAACCAAATGACCCAATGAAAAGATGGACTAAAGATCTAAACAGAGAGTTCTCAAAGGAAGAAATAAAGATGGCTAAGAAACATCTCAAAAAGTGTTCCACATCATTAGTGATCAGGGAAATGCAAATTAAAACCACCCTAGGTGTCAACTTACTCCAATCAGACTGGCAAGGATCCAGAGAACAAAAGATACTAAATGTTGGTGAGGATGCAGAGAAAGGGGAACACTCATTCACTGCTGATGGGATTGCAAACTCGTGCAACCTCTATGGAAAACAGTGTGGAGAATGCTTAAATATGAAAAATGAACCTACCATACTCTGTAATTTTTATAGCTGTGCATATATAACATGCAAGTCATATACAAGTGGACATCATTTAAGTGTACTACACTTAAAGTTCTATAACCACCCATTTTTAGTAATACATTTTGAATTGAGTCTTTGTGAATTTCATACAATATATTTTGACTGTGTTCATATCCTCTTCCTTATCTGTCCACCCTCTTACTACTCCCTGCCCAATTTCACATGCTTTATTATTACTTATATTAAGACCTATAGAGTCAAGTTATTGTCCCCCAAATGTTCTTCAGTGTGGATCCACTGAAACCTGTTTTATCTACTAAGATTTACACCCTTAAAGAAGACTGACGCTCTCTCCCAGCCTCCATCCACTGCCAATATTTCCTCAAGCAGGGCTGGGGTTTCATGCCCACTTCCCCACATCTATGCTGGGATTTTGTCTGGCTTGAGCTTCATGGTACTTGTGCATGTCGCCAATGCTGTGAGTTCATATGACTAACTGCCCAGCTGTCTGGAAAATTCTATTTTCTTGTGGTCATCACCACCCCTGGCTCTTCCAATGTTTCTTCCCCCTCTTCCACAGTGATCATCCCTTTGCCGTTGGAGGCAGAAGTTTTTTATGTATAGGTGTCCAATTCAGAGATAATCACTCTGTAGTCTCTTATTTTCTGCAAGTTGATCAGTTGTTGGTCTCTGTGTTAATCACCATCTGCTACATAAAGAAACTTCTCTGGTGAGAACTGAGAGATGCATTAATCTATAGATATAACAATAAGTTGTCAGGAGTCTCCTTAATACTTTATTTATCAGAACAATAGTATCTGACTCCACTGTAGTCTGTGACCTGTCTAGCCACATGTTCCTAGGCCTGATACCAATATCAGATATGGGCTCCATTTTATGATCTGGACCTTAAAGCCAATTAGAAAGTGATTTGTTACTCTCACAATAATCATGCCACTATTGTACCAGAGATCATATCTTGCCAGGCCAGTTGCTATTGAAGCACACAGGAGTCACAACTGGGTAAGGTTAATCATTATTTTTTTCTTCTGGTAGCAGGCAGGGCATCTTCCACCACTATGAAAACCAGTAGAGATGCTTTGAAGTCAGTACCAGCATAATTTCTCCTTGTTTTTGCTATTTGTCATGGATGTAGTATCTTCGGCAACATAATATTGCTGTGTGTGAAGTTCTGGTGGGTAACTAAGAACAGGAGCAATGGCCAGTATTGTCTGAAGGTCTATGAGACCCCTGCTCAACAGCTTCAAATGTAGGAGTCCATCCCTTGCACTGGGTTTTTACTTTGCTAGCCTATGGTGTCAAGTACAGGCAATGTCTCCTATTATAAGGTAATTCCTTTAAATCTTTTCATAATATACACATATATGCTATACTTTAAGAAGCTTCTAAACTGGTAGGTTTCCATATGTTTTTTTCTAAAGGTCTTTAGTGTTAGTTATCCCTTCCCATACTTCCTCTTCTGCCCTGCCTTCGCATCTCCACCCCAATTAACCTTTCCTGTTCTATTTTTCCACTTTCCTCCTTTATATCTCTGCATTCTAGCTCCCTTTCCATGAAGACACCCCTCTCCCTTTATCGTTTGTTTTCTAACCTCTTTGGTTTTTCCAATTGAAACATGTATATCAAAGAATTCAAAGTTTGTCTCCAGCTATGAGAGAGAACATGTGACCTTTGTCTTTCTGATCTTGATAACCAGACTTTTTAAGACTAACAATGATCATATATTTCCTTCTTTGCATCCACATAGCTAGATGGAATTAAATTTAGTGTGGCTGCATTTATAGTACACTATGTTGAAATTTATTTAACTTTGTGATCCAGAACAGTTTATAAATTTTACTCTTTCAAAGAGTACTTTTCAGAATCACGTTATGTATAGAAATGTTTGTATATTTATTAGAATGGTATATTTCTATAAGGTAGACTCTTACAATGGAATTGCTTGGTCACAGGGCTTATTTATTTTAAATGTTTATATTGCAAGCCAAATTGCCCTCCAAAAGGTTTACATCAATTAGCAATCTAGTGCAGAGAAATGTCATCTTCCCGCCCCTTCACCCATAGCAGATACTCTCAACAGTTTACATTTCTGCCAATGTGATGTGTAAGAAATTGAACTTATTTTTATTTGCATATTCTAGCTTCCAAGTTAAGTAATTGTGCATATTTTTTCATAGTTCATAGGTTTATTAGGTGTTTGTATGTCTTGTGTGAATTGCTTGTCTATGGTCTTCATCCATTTTCTATTGAGTTATCACTTTTAAAATTGATTTGTGCAGGTGTTGTAGGTGTTGCAAATGTTAACCCTTTGTTATAAACATTGTGAGTATTTGTCCCAGTCTCTCTCCTGTCTTTCATCCTATTTTATAGGACCATTTGTCATACAACAGTTTCAGATTTGTTTGTAATAAAATCTGCCAATCTTTTCTTTTATGGCTTCATCATTTGCTGATTTGTTTAGGCAGGCTTGTATGCACGCATATTGCATTGTATATTTTTATAAGCCGTCTTGAATTCCTTTAAAAAAAGGCAAGATATAAAGAAATGAATGAATTTAAATGAGAAGAGCTCCTCCTAGGCATGTCACATGTGAAGACAGTACTATCTTATATTTACATACCACTTTTACTTCGCAAGTGTTTTCAACTTTATTATCTCATTACTCAGCTTTTGCAATGCATCCAATAGACAGGAGTGCCAAAGGCACCCTCAAGCAGCTGCTCATGTAGTTACCTCCATTCCTTCTGTTGCCACCCCTCAAGGGACATGCAGATCCTTTAAGCTTGGAATGTTGGGCCCCAGCCTTGCCCCACAGTCACTGACAGCCTCCTGCAAAAAGCTCCCATAGGTCACCAGCTTTCCTGTGCAGGTGAGGAGTGTGGTTTTTCAGAGCATCCTGCCTTCACTGATGAGTGGTCCAGGTCCTCCTTGTCATCTTGCATCCTGATATTTACAATACCTAGCTGCTCCACCTATAGGAGAGAGGCAGTGTGAGGTGGTAGGGGCTTTATAAACACTGAGTGGGCCGCTAAGAAGCAAAGAGTAGGAAAACAGGAAAACATCAAGAGGTTTTCATATGCTGCAGTCCAAGCACTGCAAGTTTACCTGCTCTAGATACTGAGAATCTGAGCCATGTGTTCAGTGCTTAAATGAGGCCTCACAAAGGACAGAAGACAGATGGATTTTCAAGCCTCAGGTTTATCAGTTTAAATGTCCATCCATGGTCCATTCTGTCCTTGCTGTGGAGACCATGGTCAGTGTCCTGGTAGGAACTGGCTTTTCAGTACTTTGATATCACAGTCTACCCTTCATTCCCAGAGCTGGTATGGGAATTGATTTTATTACATATTTCCACATAGATAACAAGAAAAATAAGACATTTTAATTTTTTAAAAGTAGAATCTAAAACCCTCTGGCATGCCCAGAAGCACTTGGCTTTAGTAGGCAAATCAAGTTTTGACTGATGGCTTTAGAGCATTTCAGCTGTGTGACCTTGGGTAAATTACTTAACTTCTCTGTCAGACTAGCAACACTCTGTCCTGCCTAGTCCAAAAAGAGATGGTATCAGTTCTGCTCTGATTTTGCTCCAGGAACCACTCAGATTCTCCATTGTCATTTGAACACCAAGCTAATAGCTGTGTTATAACAATGGGAATTCCTCGCTTACAAGATCCAGCATTAACTTTAATAAGTTAAAGAGAACTTATTGTCAGAAAGCTAGTATCAGGGTTTTGGAAAAGCAGTGTGCTGGAAAGCTTTAGTGTCAACTTGACACACCTGGGTTGAGGGAGCCTCAATTGGGGAATTTCCTCCATAGGACTGGCCTATGGCCAAGTCTGTGGGGCATCTTCTTGATTGATGAATGATGTGGGAGGGCCCAGCCCACTGTGAGTGGTGCCATCCCTGGGCAGGTGAGCCTGTATCACATAAAAAAGCAGGCTGAGCAGGGGCCAGGGGAGCAAGCCAGTAGACAGCATTCACCTGATGAACTGTGACCTGGGAGATGTAAGCTAAATAAACCCTTTCCTCCCCAAGTTGGTAGTAGTCAGAGTGTTTTGTCACAGCAATGGAGAAACAAGCTAGAACAAACAGGAAGCCTGATCACCAGGACAGAAAGAAGCAGAGCAGAAGCTGGCGATGAGGATCTAATGATGGTGATGATAATGCTAACTGACAGTGAAGACACTGGTCACTCACAGATTCGAACTGGGCATCAGGTGCAATTGCAGCACTTCTTAATTATTAACTCATTCAATCCCTATAAAAACACAAATGAGGTACATACTGTTATTCTTTTCACTCTAACTAATGGGCAACTGAACATAGTAGACTAAATACAAAACCAAAGGAACACCCAGTCCATGACAGAGCTTCCATTCAAATCTCAGCTGTGGATTCCAAGCCAGTCACTACTGGTGAAAGATGCTCACTGTTGACTAGACACTGCCCTACCCCCAAATGGAAGATTCAGCCCTAAGATTCTATCTGATTTTCAAGTGTTCCATCCCAGGAAGGAAGTGTGAGGGAAATCTAAAATAAGATAGAAAGGAAAGAGGAGAAGGAGGGGGAAGGGGAGGAGGAGGAGGGGGAGGGGGGGGGGGAAGAGGAGGAGGAAGAGGAGGAGGAGGGAGAGGAAGAGGAAGAGGAGGAA
>NW_008356058.1:1432979-1444583 GCF_000622305.1 Nannospalax galili
AAGAGAAAGAGGAAGAGGAGGGGCTTGCAGGCATAGGGACCATCTTGTTCCTGCTGGTTCTAGCTTCCCAGAAACAAACTGAGGCTCTGGGGTGTCTCAGGATAGCCAAGGGTCAGCCCTCCATGCCAGCTGGTGGTGAAAGGAGGAACAATAGATGGATGCTTTCTCTTCATCTCCGGGCTCTGTTGGTGGAAGCACACTTCAAGACTGTGAACTTGAGGTACACCCAGCTGGATTACCTAGTCTCCTGTCTAGACAGAGCCTCTCTGGGACAAGTCTATCCAGGGAGAGGTGCAGCTGTCTGAGAAACTAGAACATTACATCAACAGAGCAGAGTGAGCCCTTGCTAAGGCCACTGAAGCTTAGAAGCACAACAGTAGCCACAGCAGCCTGGGGAGCGCAGGAACTGAGACCCCTTCTCCCCCTGACCATATACATGATGGTTCAGAGTCAAATAGGGGCTACTAGTAATGACAGAAGCCTTTAATCTCTTCCTCCAAGATAGAGGCACAGTGGAAATTTTAATGATAGAGAACTTGAGAGTCAGAAAGATTATGTGATTTGAATGAAGTCTTATAGCTCTTTAGCCGTGGTGGTGAAAAAGAATCAGGTGCCTTAGAACTGTGATTTTTGTTACTGATAAAGATCTGATATGCTTACAGCAATTTGAGATCAGATGGGAAGAGAGACTCAGAGAAAGAAAAATGTGGACGTGTGTGTAGATGGGTTTTGGCTACCTGTTTCGGAACATATGCATTTAACAGTTAAATGATGTAGTTAACATCTGAAACAGAGTGACCCATTAATAGATTGTCACTATAAATGTTTCATGTGAAACCAAATGATCTCTGTAAAGAGGACAAACAGGACTGTCGGTCGTTGTTAGGAACTGGGCATGTGACGCTCTGGCGGAAACAGTTGGAACCGATGCTTAAGTAACAGGCAGGAACCGCAGGGGCGGGGGCACCTGCCATTTGTCATTCTTTTCCTGTATGAGCACCTGTAACAAGGCCAAGCAGCATCTCACATGTACATCCTGAGCTTCTTTCCCCCAGAGAAACTAGATCAAAGTGGATGAGCCTTGTGAAGGCTCATTTAGTCTCATTGCAAAGATTCAGGAGATGAAAGAGTAAAAGTGCAATCCAGGAGCACAGAATCAATTAATTTGAAAAACACAGTGTAATACATTGCAGCTGGCTACTTAGAGACTGTTAAAATATTGTAACGCCGTTGGAAGACATGTTATCATTTAGATGTATACGTTTCTCACCCTTTGGTCACATGACTCTAAATTTCCTGGAATTTGCATAGCCATCCTTCGTGTGTGTGTGTGTGTGTGTGTGTATGCGCGTGTGCGCGTGCATGTGTGTTTGTATGTACCTGTATATGTGAACAAAAAATACAATGTGTGTGTATGTGCACACAGAAGGCAAAGATTGGCCTCAGGTATCTCTATTGGCCTCCACCTTAGTTTTTCAGGTTCTCTCATTGAACCTGAAAGATATCAGTTTGGCTAGATTAGCTGATCAGTGAGCTCTAGGGTCACACAGAGTTGGGGTTTCAGAAGTGTGATCTCTTCTGTTGCTTTTACATGAGTGCTGGGAATCTGAACGCAGTTCCTAATGGCTACGTGGCAAGGATTTCTGACTGAGCTATCTCCTCAGCCCCCCACTACCCTCTTTCTTTAGCAACATCCAGTGGATTTCAAATCCACACCCAGGCCCTCATACCTTCTTTGAAGGCATTTTCTTGTCTTTGTCAAAAATGCCTGCTTTTGTTTACTTAAAAAATCCATTGAAAATAATACTTTTTTCATGAAGTGTCTCAATTTGTATCCAAGTCTATGTTTTCTTCAAGGAAAGGAAGGAAATTAACATGGAAAAAAAATGTAATGAGACACATCACCAAAGACTCACTGTCCTCCTTGTTTCTATTAGGTACAAGGCTCTTTGGGGTCAGGGACTAAGGCTTAGAGTGTCAGCCCAGGGCTCCCAAGGATGTTACCACCCAATGAGTTTAACAAGAATGCATTGAATGCATGTAGTGTGCAAAGCTCTGTGCCTATGTGGTATGGGAGCTACAGGATTGGAACATGTGGAGTGCAAACCCTTTATCGACCATCTACATGATAGAGCCTCACTCAAATTCAGTTTTTCCTGTAAAGGAAACTTCTGGAATCTTATTTTATGTGTAAATAAACAGACTAAGAAACCTTGTGTTGAGCATTTTGTTGTGGCAGGCACTGTGCGTGGTACTCACAAAATAATACCTGATCTTAAGCTACGTCTCAAACATGAGGTGTAGACATCATTCTCATTTTTAAATGAGGGGTTCTGACTTCTTGAATAGTTTAATAAACGTTTAGCAACACATGTGTCCCTATCAAATGCTTCCTGCATCCTGTCTTATTTTGTTTTAGAAGATTAGCTTAGGATCTTCTTTAGTGAGAAAACAGGTTGCCCACGTCTCTAGGGTTGACTGAAGTTGAAGTCATATGTATGCATATGTGTATGTATTTGGGATGGAAAATGAATTGAGGATTAAATTACATTGTTTGTAAATGTAGGACTGGGCTAAGGAGAATTTTGTCACTGAAAAAAATAGCTAGTTTGTCGAGAGTAGCATGCACAATGGTCCCCAGCAGAAGGGAGAAGGTGGTGAGTGTTATAACAGTCTGCATGTTCTGAGCTGCCCGTGCAGCTGTCAGGACCTGGTCAGTAGGAGTGCCTCAGTCTCACACAGCCCCACATTGCCTGGTCCTCTCTCCCTCCATTGCTTTTATTCCACACCTTCCATACCAAAAAGAGGGCCAAATAAGAAAAACAAAATTTGAGTCCTAAGACAAACTCCATTGTTCCAGTCTAATTATAAGGATGGAGGCTGCTGTGTGGGGCACAAGGACAGAACTTAGGAGGAAGAATGCAAGGAAGCACAGACTTGTACTACACAAAGCTAGGGAAGACCACTGCCTTCTCTGGTTCTTGAGAATTGGTCACCTACATAGACTTAAGCTCTACAGCAGATCTAGGGACCTAGAAAGAAGCACAGAGACAGAAATACAAGTAATCTTTTAAAGATTAGTGCTAAAAGGTAATCAAATCTTCCTTTTCTGCTTCAAAGGAACAAGAACAACTATCTCTAAGAAGCAGAATGGCAGGCTTCCTGACTGGCTGGCTGTGTCATCTACCCCACTATAAAAAGCGAAAGTACCTCTCCAGAGGTTGCAATTCCTCTTACTAAAACACTTCACAGTAACAAACCCATCTGATACGCAGACGGTGACATAGGTCTTCTATAGTTATAGGCCAGGATTTATACCAAAATTGCATAGGCCCTAAATGACACAGACAGGGTTGGAATCAAGATTCCTGACTTCCAATTTAGTGATGTCTGCATTACAGGGACGGCCCTGAGAATCACAAGGCTGTGCTGAGAAGAAGGTGAGAAAGCATAGTCATTGTGTGATTGGAGGATCCTAGCAAGCCAGCAATTTAAACATCTTGAAATTCCATCACTCAGAAACCAGCCCTGTAAAACTTCTCCCAGAGATATGTCACTGCCTTCATCAAGCGTTTTTTGTTTTTTTTTTTCCTCTAAATCAACTTCATGGAGCTATAATTTACATACAAAGAAATTCAAGCATTTTAAGGTTGATGACTTTTGACAAATAGTGTATAGTCATGTAAGGACCACCTTAATCAGGATGTAAAACCTCTCCAGCTAGTAAGAGCACCCTTCATTTCCCTGTACAGGGTTTTCTCTGCCCAGCACCACATTTCAGGCAGCCAGTGGTATAACTTCTGTAGTAGAGAGGATGTTTTACTTTGTATTTGAATTCACACAACATACATTCTTCACACTGTACTTGGCTGTCTTCTAAGTGATATGAGTCTACTCTATTATAATATATTTCATTATTTGTTTTCATGGGATTTTTTTTTTGTCTTTTTGAGACAGGTTCTCCCTATAGCCTCAGCTGACCTGGCACTCACTTTGTAGACCAGACTGGTCTTAATCTCACAGAGATCAGCCTGCCTCTGTTTCCCGAGTGCTGGTGCCAAAGGCATGCGCCACCAAGCTGTTTCATGTTTAAATTTCTCTATTTTTTTCTTATTTTCCTCTCATATTTTTGTATTTGTATCTTTTACTTTGGTTTTCTGAGACTGGTCTCACTGTGTAGCTCTGGTTGGCCTGGACCTTGCCATGTAGACCAAATCAACTTCAAACTTGTGATGCTCCCTCTCCCGCCTTTGTCTTCTGAGCGCTGGGATTACAGGTGTGCACTGCCATGCCCAGCTTTTTGTTTTTAAGACATTATCTCTCTATGAAACCCAAGCTGTCCTCAAACTCAGGATACTCTTGAATCAGCCTCCCAATTTGCTAGAATTACAGGAACATGCCTAGCAATATCTTTTTTTAAGCACATGCATTTATCTAAAGGAATTTAGGTGCTTTCTAGCTCTATGCGCTTATGAATAATACTGAGCATGAACATTTGTGTGTATGACATTTCATGGACATTTTTTTATCTTGAAATGAATGGCAAGATCAAAATGGCTATATCACATGGTAAGAGTATGCTGCACATTATAAGGTAGAGGAAGACAGTTTGAAAGGTGATTGATCCCTCTTAAGAATTCCATTTGCTCCATATCCTTATGGTTTGAAATTGTGTCTCTTTTGTGGTATTATAGTTAAGTAAAATATAATAAAGAAAATGAGTAAGTATGGTTACTAGAGTTAGTGATATATAATTGTCATGGTTTCCAGTTCATTCGTTACAAGTATATAATCCATGGTTTGAGGGTTATTGAGAGGCATACAACTACCAGTCATTTATTATTCAGGACAATAATTTCTAGAAGAATTTTGGTACCCTCCAAAGAAACCTGTAGACTCTGAAGTCATGCATCATTTGCTTCCCAACCTAGTATTCTCTGAAAAACCTGGGATATACTAACTACCTTCTGTCTCTATGGGATTTCGATTTGGGATATAGTCTATAACTTCCATCATCATGGATGTGAGCTTCTGTTGCTCTCTTTGTTGACAACGTGGTTTTGAGGTTCATCCATGTTCTTCCATGTATCAGTACTTCATTATTTTCATGACTGAATAATAATTCAATGGATAGTTTAAATCTTGTATCCATTCATATGTTAATGGGTGTTTGGGTTATTTCTACTTTTTGACTCTTGTGACTATCGGTGTCTATTTTTCTATGAATGCATATGCTGGTTTATCTTGGTTACATCAAGGAATATTCCCTAGGAATGGGATCACTTGATTTTATGGCAATTCTTCCAAAACTGCATTTTCATTTGAATTCTCACTGCAAGATACACAGTTCCAATAATTCAATATCTAATCAAACAGTTATTATCTGCCTTTGTGATTATGGCCCTTGTAGTGAGTATAAAGTGTTGTCTCAATATAGTTAAGATTTGAATTTAACCTTAAGCTTATGACAGTGCTCTTATATACTGTCTTCAAGATGTTTTATAATTTTACTTTTTTACTAAATTTATGAACCATTTATGTTAATTTGTATGTGATAGAAAGGAGGGATGTGCTGTTTTCATTTTTTCTGATCAAGGTTTATAGTTACTTGTGAGCAATTGTTGATCAACATTAGTGACTTATCAAAAATCATTTAGATACATGAATGAGCAGCTGGGTGTGAACTTTTCTCATTTGTCAGTTATTTATCCTTATTGTACAGCTTCTTCTAGCTCTATAGTTGGCCTTAAATGAGACCTTACAGGTCTTCCAAGGTGATTATAACTAGTTTTTTTTTCTGTTTTACGTGCTTCACTTTTCAATATATTTTATAGTAAATTGTCAGTTTGAGGGGGGAGCTACTGCAGTTTTTAATAGCATTTGAAAAAGTTAATACTGCAGAGCTTAGACCACTGGCAAGCCTGGCCACCTAGAGTGGTGTTTGGGAACTTGATTTGTACGTAGTTTTCTGTACTTGTTAGAAGAAGAAAGACTGCCTGGCTGTCAAGGTGGGCTCACTGTGCCTAGGGGTTTGGAGACCTAGCACGGTTTTGTTGAATGTCTGCTTTCCTTCTGGGACTCTGGAATTTGGAATTAGGCAGAAGATACAGATGTGGTCATCTCCTGCGACCCTTCCATCCCTGCTCCATTTAAACGGGCTTGTCCACCGAGTCTCTAAAAGGCTTCCTTGTACAGGAACATCAAACACATGCAGCTGCCTTTTTGTTTCCAGCGTATAGAGAGCACCATGTCACTCATGTGAAAGAAAGTACATGAGAGTGTTCACAGGAGTCTGTCTGTGTCTTTGGCCCTTTTGACCTGGTTGCTTATCCTTACCACAGCACTCTAACAAATCTTAGCCTGAGTGCAACTACATGCTGGGTCTTGGGAGTCTTCCAACATGGATCTGAGATGTGGGGCTATCCCACAGTCCCCTGGTACCATATTGAATTACTCCATCCGATATGTTGTCACTAGTGTGTACAAATACAATTGATTTTCCTGTGTTGACCTTGTATTCCGTGACATTAGTGCTTTAATCCCTTTGTTGTAGCAATGCTTTATAGATCCCTCCAGTTTCTACACAGAAGATCATGCCATTCAAGAGAAGAACAGCTTTACTTTTGCCCTTGCTAATCTGGAAATCCTTTTTACTTTTTTGCATCATGTCTTTTTGCTGTAGTCAGACTTCTACTGATGGAGGTGGAAGTAGAGAGCATTGTTTATTGATAGATGAAAAATATTTATTCTCTTATTTTTAATTTGGTGTTTATTTTAACTATTTGTATATTATTTAATGAATTTACCATTCCATGATATTTTCCTTAGAGAAGATTTCCTCCAAATAAGAGATTAGACTACAGCACATAGTGTGTGGATGCCAGGTAACAAAGGATCAAAGGACAAGACTAGTACTGATGAGAATAAAGAATTGAAAGATGATATCCTGCTGTCCTGGTTTGTTTCTTCATTCATTGCTGTGATAAAATACTCTGACCACTACCAACTTGGGGAGGAAAGGGTTTATTTAGCTTAAGTATCCCAGGTCACAGTTCATCTGGGAGCCCAAGGTAGGAACTCAGGGCAGGAACTTGGAGGCAGGAGCTGGAGCACAGGCCATGGAGGAATACTGCTTGCCTTCTCTCCATAGTGAGTTCATCTTGCTGCTTTATGCTAAAGACTAGCTGATCTTTTGGAATTTGTCAGACCTTCAGCGCCAAATTGGGACTACTGAGACATCCAGCTTTGTGGACTGAGCGACTATGGATTCTCAGCCTCTCCAGTGTGGTGCAGCCATTGTTGGACTACTCAGACTCTATCCTGTGAGCTAAGCTGATAAATCTCTATACATATATATTCATTCTACTGGTTCTGTAAGGATGAATTTCTTTAAATGGGCTTGTTGGTATTTGGAGCAGGCTCTCTGACTCAGAGTCTTCAGATAGCATGGAGAGCACTGAAAATCCATGGTGTAGACTATTTGAAACAATTATAGAGATAGACCCATTTGAATCTCCTAACTCACCTCTTGTGAAAAGCAAGCCAGTAAGCAGCATTCCTCCATGGCCTGTGCTCCAGCTCCTGCCTCCAGGTTCCTGCCCTGAGTTCCTACCTTGGGCTCCCAGATGAACTGTGACCTTAGAGATGTAAGCTAAATAAACCCTTTCCTCCCCAAGTTGGTAGTGGTCAGAGTATTTTGTCACAGCAGTGAAGAAATAAACTAGGACGCCTGCCCAAAGAACTGGGCCCCTTTTCAAATTTTCTATGACTTACCTTTCTTCTTCATCACTCAATGTTTAGCACAGTACATGCTAAGAAAAAAAAAGACCTTTTGGAATACTTGAAAATCATTAGTTTAATCATTATTAATTTTGTTGGATCCCATGATTTTATTTGGTAGTATAAACCAGCAACGGTTACTTGTAGAGCTGTATTCTGAAAACAACAGAAACGATGATTCGAACTTGGGATTTGCAGTGCATTTTCATTGCTGCATGTCCCCTGGGACATAACCTCTGCATGGATCCTGCATATCACATGGCCTTCTAGCTTCCCAGGCAGGCAGACACTTGTGTGTCATCTTTGAACACTCTGATTAGCTTCTGTTCTTTCTTGAGAATTCCTATTCATTTGTTTGACTTCTGTTCCACTCAGCCAGTAACCTCTGTGATTGCCCTCACTCTAAGCCTGATGGTATAAACCAGCCATTACATAATGCTCAGACACTTAGGATGGGACATTTGGACTGGACACAGAGGGTTGTCTTGTCTCTACCTGGGAAGTATGGGAAGAGCTGAAGGCTAGGGAGGAGTTGGAAACTGTGAGCAGCAATCATCTGGAGGCATCTTCATTGATCTGTGATGAGTGTTGGCTAATGCCTCTGCCAATCTGTCAGCAGAATTCCTTCACATGGTCCCTTCAGGTCGTCTCTCTGCTGGTCTCACTTGGGCTTTCTTGGAACATGGGAGCTGGGTTCTGGGGAACAAGTGAAAGCTATCAGAGCCTCACCCAGGCGTCCAGGGGAAGAATGGTAGAGTCTTCATCTCAGTGGGAGAACTATCAGAGCCAAAGTGACATGGAAGGTAATTACCAGAAAATGCTGTCCCAGTCTCTTTATATTATGTTGTGCTTCTCCATCTTTGAAATATCCTTCCTCTCCTCCTCCTCTTCCTCCTCCTCCTTCTCTTCCTACTTTTCCTCCTCTTCTTCCTCTTCCTCCTCCTCCTCTCCTCCTCCTCCTCTTCCTCCTCTTCCTCCTCCTCTTCCTTCTCCTCCTCCTCTCCTCCTCCTCTTCCTCCTCCTCCTTCTCTTCCTCCTTTTCCTCCTCTTCCTCCTCTTCCTCCTCCTCCTCTCCTCCTCCTCCTCTTCTTCCTCTTCCTCCTCCTCCTCTCCTCCTCCTCCTCTTCTTCCTCTTCCTCCTCCTCCTCTCCTCCTCCTCCTCTTCTTCCTCTTCCTCCTCCTCCTCTCCTCCTCCTCCTCTTCTTCCTCTTCCTCCTCCTCCTCTCCTCCTCCTCCTCTTCCTCCTCCTCCTCCTCTCCTCCTCTTCCTCCTCCTCCTCCTCCTCCTATTCCTCTTTTTCTTCTTTTAATAGAACGCTTCATAGATTCACCTGTCATCCTTGCATAGGGGCCATGCTGATCTTCTCTGTATCATTCCTATTTTAGTACATGTGCTGCCAAAGCAAGTACTGAAATTCTGTTCTTAACCTTAGTTCAGGGTCTTTATTGCTTAGATGCTCATTGTCTGCAGGTGACTGTGACCCGGATCTGTGCTTCATTGTATACTCTCTCTTTTTACCTCACTCTGGCTTTCAGCAGTGTCAGCTGAAATGAACAGAGAACGAGCAGATCCATGGTCCTCGTGCTTGACTCGTCCTCTCATATGCCCTACAGGCCAATTTAGATTTACATTACCCAAATGGAATCATATTTCTTTTTGATGGCTTCCATGTCACATTATTCCTATACTCCATAATTTTAGGAAATGTCCCCTACATTCTGTTCTCCAAGACATAAACTTGTAAGTTAATTTAGATTCTTCCTTTTTCATACTATGTATTTTCAATGAATTAATTCTTCCAAATTTCAAAATGCCAATATATTAGCCTCTCTTATGTAATTCTTACAGCCACTGCTTATGTGAGACACATCTTAGCTCTTGACATCGAGTCCTTTCTCCTTCAAATCTGTTTGTCCTTGGACTTCTCTATCTCACTTTCTATTTTGTCCCCAGAAGTCACTTTCTGTCACACATATTTATGTTTCTCTCTTGAGAATTTTACAACTTGAATTTTGAACTGCTTGAATTTTACAACTGTCCACCAATGATTCTCAGGGATATCCTGAAGTTATGACTTGTCATACTTAGCATGCGTGCCCATGTGTCCTCACTCGGTGCTCACCTTCTCACTCTGCCCACTCAGCTAATTACATATAATCACCTCATAAACAAGGTATCCCGTCATTCCTCTGGGCCTTTGTACGTGTTACTCTACTTTCTCAGACTTATTTCCCCTCCTTGTATTTGTATTTGGCCTTTCAAAGCCTCAGTTTAAGTGCTACCTCTGGTATTGATCTTCCTTGAGAAGTACTTGTCTTCTGCCCACATGCACGCACATATGTACCTACCATACTGAACACAGAAATTATGCAGCCTTGTGTCCTTAATATTTCACATTGTTTCTTCTGTATCTTTGCTATAAGATGTCATATTGTGACATAATACCTGTAGCACACAGAGTTATACTAAGAGTTGTATTATGTAACTTCTTGCAGCTGATGGTGAGGACTCTATACAAAGAATTCTTCACCAGGACTGGAGAGATGGCTCAGTGGTCAAGAGTGCTCACTGCCCTTTCAGAAGTCACACCCTATTCCAGCTGAGAGAGAGAGAGAGAGAGAGAGAGAGAGAGATACACATAGATAAATAATAAAGTAATTTTTAAAAAGAACTCCTTGAGAGATGTGGTGGTACATGGCTTTATTCCCAGCACTTGAGAGACAGAAGCAGATGATTCTCTGTGAGGTGGAGGCCAGTCTGGTCTACATAGCGAGTTGTAGGCCAGCTGGGGCTACAGGGAGACCCTGTCTCAAAAAAATTAAAAAATTAAAAAAAAAACATTCCTCACCTAATTCATTCAACACTTAATGCCTAGTAACTCCTATTATGTACCAGTTGTTGCTGTTGGAGCAGGATGTCCTGGACTAAGTGTGTCTCGATGACGCTGTATCTGATACACCTCTGAAACTTGTTCTAGATATTCAGAGCCCGTAGTGAATTTTTAAATAAATAAGCTATGGAGGATTGTGTTCAGTAGGTGCTATGAAATGCTATATGAGAGGAAATGTCCTTCATGGATCTGAACTAGCATTATAGGAAAATTCCTTTGTACATTTTGAGTAGGAATAGTGATTTACAGCTTGTATATTGCAAACAAATTTGAGATTTGGCTATCAAAGCCCCCTGAATTACCTTAAAAGTGGATGATGTCAGTACCCTAACGTGCAAATAGTAACATAATATTGTGAAAGCCCAGAACTGTCCATCAGACATGTTCTGTGCACATCAGCTAGGTTCATCCCTGGTGGCAGTAGCCTGAGCTACTACAGGGCCTACCAGGGAAGCCTCCAGAGCCACCCAGTGTGCCTAGGCCTACTTGTTCTACAGATTCTTTCCACTTCAGTGTTCATGTGTTTTGCTTACGTGGGTCCCACCCAGTCTTTGAAGCAATAAACATAGGCTCTTCGTTCAGCCACTTTATAAAGCCACTGTCAATGTCCATGGGGCAGAACACTTGAGACAAGTGAAATTCTCTCACCATTAGCAGCTTTCAATCTTTTAGAGGCTTGCTTTCTTCTTTCAGATACTATCACTTTGTAGACATTTTTTTCCAGCCCCAGTATGTGCTGTTTTTTAAAAAAAAATTTCATACAAAGCATTTTTTTATTTAATAACCACATGATTAGAAGCATTTCATTACAGCTTTAACACATTCAGTAACACACTCCAGAGCAAGATTGCATCTCTTTCACAAGTGGCTGTAAGTTTCTAGGTTCACAGTTGAGTTAATACAGTTATACAATATTGAACTCAGCATAAGCCCTG
>NW_008356058.1:1444832-1446122 GCF_000622305.1 Nannospalax galili
CTATACTAATTAACAAGAAGTGAATTTTTATGCTTCCTCCTCAAATATAACTAAGTTTTTTATTTGTTGAATTTTTTGGGTGTCTATCATATGGAACATCCTAAACAATCTTATTCATCTATATATCCACTTCCCAAATGGCACCCTCCTATAGGCACCCCCCCCACTGGAGCCCATATACTCTGTCATCCCTGTTACTGTCCACTGTGATGTCAGCACCCCGGCCATTCCCCAGTGCTTTTCCATCCACTGAATCTAGTCAGCCTATCTAGAGATCCTTGTTTTAGGAAGATCAGCTGTTCCTCATTTAGCAGTAATCAGTTGTCACTATTCCTTTAGATAAGGAATATTGGGGTCTTCTGTTCATTTTCCCAGTTCTATGCTGAGTTACTGTCTGGGAGTCTTTTGGGCCACCCTGGCCAATAACTCAAAGGAAGGTATCTGCTGTCTTGCATTGTTTCTTGTTATGTAGCCTTTAGCTGACCACTTAAGTCTTTGGTTATACTTTTCTATTGGGGGTTTAAGACCCTACAATTGGCCAAGATAAACCAATTTATTTTTACTCTTAAGGTTGTTTGAGGATCTGTTCCTCAGGGGTCACATGGGCTTGGGAGGAACCCCTGGCTCCTTCCTTTGACAAGTTCCATCTATGTGAAGATAAGTCAAAGGTCCTGCTCGACCATGGCTGGCTTCACTTGGAAGCATGGAGGAAATGATTCCTCTGTGTTGACCCTCCTCTTTGTAGACTGTACATTGATTCAAGTCCATCTGGTAGTGTCTCCACGGCCTCCTTGATCAAGAGGACAGGTGACTCACCACAGTTACAGGACATTTTGAGAGATGTTCCATAGTCCCTGGAACTTAGTCGACTATAGAGGGCAAGGGGCAAAAACTGTCCTTTAAGTCCCTCTGACCAGATTAGGATAGGCCTGAAAGTATGCCTGCTAAACATCCAGTAAGGTTAGTTCCACCAGTCTGGTATTTTAATTACCATGTGCCATGTAGATAAAGCTTGGGCAAAGACCAAACGTTCTCAGATAGACCTTGCCTCAATATATGTTATATTCTTTGATCTAGTTGTACATATAATTTTTCAGTAGGTTGTTGGACTAATATGGTTCCCTGTTTTTTTTTTATTTTTTTAAATTATTTATTTAATAACCATATAATTAGAAGAGGCATTTCATTACAACACAATTGACATATTCAATAACGGTTTCCTGAGGTAGGATGCATCATTTTCAAAATTGGCTGTAAATTTTTAGGTTTACAGTTGAATTAATATAATTA
>NW_008356058.1:1446186-1447593 GCF_000622305.1 Nannospalax galili
TATGTAAAAAAATGAAAATATAGTCAGATATACATGATACTTACCAATGGAAAGGAGAACTATAAATGCTTTCGACTGTATATTCACATAATTTTATCAATAATAAAATAGACTTTCAGAGCTGGAGCAATGGCTCAGAGGTTAAGAGCACTGGCTGCTCTTCCAGAAGACCTGGGTTTGATTGCCAGAACCCACATGGTGTCTAACAACTGTCCATAACTCCAGTTCCAGGGGATTTGAGACCATCTCTGACTTCTGCAGGTTTTGTACAACAAGGGTGCACTCACATACATCAGGCAATATACTCATACACACAAAAGAGAAATAAATAAATAAATGTACTTTCCTTGATAACCCCATTTTGTGGGTTTTTTTCTTGCTCAGATAAAAATCAAAAGTGTTTGACAATTCTTAGTTACTGCATTTACAAAATATAGTGAAACTAAATCATTTATTTATTTTGACTGATGAAGTAAATACAAAACTTATTAGAGTGGATAGGCAATATTGCTTATTTCTGCATGGTAAACTACACATAGTCTTGGAAAACACCAAAGATATAAGGAAGAAAGTAAAAATTCCTATAGCCAATAGGAAAATACTGTTTCTACTTAATGACTTTTTGGGGCAGACGGGAGTCCCTTTGGTCACCTCGGCCAACAACTCAAAAGAAGATATCTCCTTTCTGGTATTGTTGCTTGTTATGTAGCCTTTAGCTACACATATAGACTCTTATGAAATTATATTGGCCCATTTAATCTTTGGTTATACTTTCTTTTTGGGTGTTTAAGGCCATACAGTTGGTCCAGATAAACCGATTTATTTTCACTCTTAAGGTTGTTTGAGGATCTGTTCCTCAGGGGTCAAATGGACTTGGGAGGAGCCCCTGGCTCCTTTCTTTTACCAGTTCCGCCTACGTGAAGATAAGTCAAAGGTCTGCTCGACCATGGTTGGCTTTACTTGGAAGCATGGAGGAAATGATTACTGTGTTGACCCTCCTCTTTATAGACTGGACACTGGTTCAAGTCCATCTGGTTGGGTCTCCTCAGCCTCCTTGATCAAGAGGACAGGTGACCCACCACCATTATAGGACATTTTGAGAGATGCTCATAGTCCCCTGGAATTAGTCAACCTAGGAGGGCAAGGAGCAAAAAGTGTCCTTTATGTCCCTCTGACCAAATTATTATAGGCCTCAAAGTATGTCTGTTAAAAACCCAAGAAGGTTAGCTCCACCAGTCTGATATTTTTAATTATTGTGTGTCATGTAGCTAAATCTTTGGCAAAGACCAGTTTTTCTCAGACAAACTTTACCTAGACATATATTTCTTGAACTGCTATGTATAATTTGTCAGTAGGTTGTAGGAGTAATATGGTTCCCTCTGGTTTTCAAAACTAGCTAGGCATTAT
>NW_008356058.1:1447885-1448832 GCF_000622305.1 Nannospalax galili
TTGCATACTCATTTATCAGGGACTGGTTCTAGGATCCACATATGAGGGAGACCACATGTTGAATTTTTTTCTAAGTCTGTGTTACCTCACTTAGTATAACAGTTTCTAGTTCCATCCATTTACCTGCAAATTTCATGATTTCATCTTTCTTTACTGCTGAGTAAAACTCCATCGTATATATGAACCACATTTTCATTATCCACTCATCAATTGAGGGGCACTTAGGTTGCTTGAATCTCTTAGCTATTGTGAAAAGAGCAGCAACAAACATGCATGTACAAGTGTCTCTGCAATAGGATGAGTTCTTTGGGTATATGCCAAGGAGTGATATAACTGGGTCAAATGGTAGGTTCATTTGTAGTTTTTTAAGTTCTCCACCCTGCTTTCATTGGGGTTGAACAAGTTTGCAGCCCCACCAACAGTGGATGAGTGTTCCCCTTTCCCCACATCCTCTCCAACATTTGGTATCATTTGTTTTTTTTTTATCTTAGCCAGTCTGACTGGGGTAAGGTGAAATCTTAAAGTGGTTTTAATTTGCATTTCCCTAATTATTAGTGATGTTGAACATCTTTCAATGTTTCATAGCTGTCTTTACTTCTTCTTTTGATAACTCTCTGTTCAGCTCCTTAGCCCATCTTTTAATTGGGTTGCTTCTTGTCTTGGTTCTCTGATTTTTGAGTTTGTTATAAATTCTGGTTTTTAAACCTCTGTCAGATGTGTCGGTGGTGAAGATTTTCTCCCATTCTGTAGGTTTTCTATTTGCTTCCTTGGTTGTCTCCTTTGATGTACAGAAGCTTTTTAGTTTAATGAGGTCCCATTTGTTAATTCTTACCCTTGTTTCCTGAGCAATTGATGTCCTGTTTAGAAAATCCTTTCCTACGCCTATATTTTGTAGTTTTTTCTCAATGTTTTCTTCTAATAGTTTCAGAGTTTCAGGCTTTACATTG
>NW_008356058.1:1448921-1449478 GCF_000622305.1 Nannospalax galili
GATCCAGTTTTGCCAGCACCATTTGCTGAACATGCTGTCTTTCCTCCAGTTAATGTTCTTGGCCCCTTTGTCAAATATCAGGTGGCTGAAATTGTATTTAGTCATATTTGGGTCTTCAATTTTGTTCCATTGATCTATGGGTCTATTTTTGTGCCAGTACCATGTTGTTTTTATGACTATAGCTCTGTAATACAGCTTGAAATCTGGCAAAGTGATCCCCCCAGCATTGCTCTTAGTGCTCAGGGTTGTTTTGGCTATCCGAGGTCTTTTGTGCTTCCATATCAGTCTTAGGATAGATTTTTCTAATTCTGTGAAAAATGTCATGGGGATTTTGTTTGGCATTGCAATGAATGTATATATGACTTTTGGTAGGATGGTCATTTTCACAATATTAATTCCTTCCAGCCCATGAGCACAGAAGGTCCTTCCATCTTCTGATGTCTTCCTCAATTTCTTTCTTTAAAGATTTAAAATTTTTCATTGTAGAGCTCTTTAATGTCTTTGGTAAGGTTAGTCTGAGATTTTTTTTTTTTTTTTTTGCAGCAATTTTGAACGAA
>NW_008356058.1:1451055-1451996 GCF_000622305.1 Nannospalax galili
CTTTGTTGCATTGTGTTGTGATAGAATGCATGGAATTATTTCAATCTTTTTGTATTTGTTGATGTTTGTTTTGTACCCCAGTATATGGTCGATTTTGAGAAGGTTCCATGGGGTGCTGAGTAGAAAACATGTCCTTTGGTGCTTGGGTAAAATACTCAGTAGATGTCTGTTAAGTCCAATTGATATATAGTATTGTTTAATTCAGATGTCTCTCTGTTAACTCTCTGCCCTGTTGACCAATCTAATGGAGACAGTGGGTTATTGAAGTTGCCTACTATTAATGAGTTGGGGTTAATCTGGGTCTTAAAGTCATGTAGTATTGTTTTTCTGAAGTTGGGTGCACCAGAGTTTGGTGACTGTATGTTCATGATTGTAATAGCTTCTTGATTCGTTGTTCCTTTGATCAAAATCAAATGGCCCTCTTTGTCTCTTCTCATTAGTTTTAGTTTAAAGTCTATTTTGTCAGATGTTAGAATTGCTCTGCCTCCTTTTTTCTTAGTTCCATTTGCTTGGTATATTTTTTTCCGTCCTTTCACCTTGAGATAGTGTCTGAGATAGTGAAAGTGAGATGAGTTTCGTGAAGACAATAAAAAGATGGGTTTTGTTTCTTAATCCATTCACAAAATCTGTGTCTTTTGACTGGGGAGTTCAGTCCGTTAATATTTAAAGTTGTTAATGAAAGATGGGTATTGAATCCTTCAATTTTTATTTCTGTTTACATTCTTGATATAGCTGTACTTTTCCACAGTTATACCTTCACTGAATTTCTTCCTGCAACCCCTTGGGTATAGTCATTCCTTTCTTCAGCTCTTTGTATTACTTCCAGAACTCTCTGAAGGGCTGGTTTTGTGGACATGAATTCCTTCAGCCTTTAAGTCATAGAAGATTTTTCTTTCCCCTTCGACTATAATAGACATTTTGGTTGGGTATAAGAATCTGTA
>NW_008356058.1:1452689-1477597 GCF_000622305.1 Nannospalax galili
TGTGTTCTTTAAATTCACTGAATTCTTTTATCATGTTTATAATTGTTCTTTTGAGTTCCTTGGCCTGCATTATCTCTATGGAGTTCTCATTGTACTCTTCTAGAGGACTATTGGTATTTGGTGGGGATATGTAATTTTGGTTTTTCATGTTATTATTTTTTCTCTGTGATTTTGACATGTGAATTTCTTTTGTAGTTTCTGATTCTTGTGTGAGACTCAAGCCTTCAAGTTTAGGTCTGCTTCTTTTTGTGAACTTTATATGTCTTTGTGGTTTTCTTTTTGGGCATTAAAAGCTGGTTTGTCTAAGCTTCTGGTTCTCTCTTTTGATTTAATATTGGAGTGGCTGGACTGCTTTTGTCTTCAGGAGTCCCCACAGAGGCCCAATTCAGATGAGGGTCTGATGTTTTCAGGCTTTCTTTTAAGGTTGGATCCCTTCAGCAACGATTTTGGCTTCAGGAATTTGGGGGTTGGACTTCCCTGGGAGCCTGGCCCAGTAAAGATGCTGGTCTAGGGCAGCTGGTGGCTGTGCCGCCCAGAGATGCAAAGGCAGATGAGGCTGGTAGAGGTCCCAAGGACTCCTGGAGACTACACTGAGGAGCTGGGTTTGTCCCAGAGAGAGGCCTGGGGGTAGGAGAGAGCCCCTCTGGTTTTTTTTTAAAAACTAGCTAGACATTATTTATCTCTAACATTGTTAACCCTTCCACCATGGTTTTCCCATTTAAGGTGCTCCCATTTGTCCCATTTCTCCCTTAATAATAAATCCCCTTATCCTATGGTCCCACCTCTCTTGAAATCCTTCTTTCCCTTTATCTCCTATATTCCTTGTATAAACTTCCCTTCCCCACTCCCCTTAAAATAACCTTTATCCATATCTCCCTTATTAACACCTGTTTCCTAATGTTCTTCTCTTTCAGAGTCTTTCTATTCCTTTAACTCCCTGGTTCCTTTTCATTATCCTGGTTCCTGTAGTTATGTCTGGATACAAAATTACTTAAGGATTTTATGCTAGGATCCATACATGAGGGAGAACATGCCTCGTATATTTTTCTGAGTCTGTGTTATTTCACTTAGTATAACAGTTTCTACTTCCATCCATTTACCTGCAAATTTCATGATTTCATCTTTCTTTACTGCTGACTAGCATACATCTTCATTTAAGCTTCTTTGACACATACTTGTTTTAAGAAATGCCGCATCAACACTGAACATCAGTATTCAGTAGCCACATTCTGCTAACAGATATAAAGGAGGCTCTGGGAGTGATCAGTCATTATTCAGAGCATGCCTGAATTTTCACTGGTTAACTATTCTGTTAATCCACCAAACCCACTTACCCATTACTGATGCATAATTACAAACCTGAAGAGGCAGGAAATATGGGACTGGAGGGATTGGTCAGGGGTTAAGAACACTGGCTGCTCTTGCAGAGGACCTGAATGTTTTTCCCAGTACCTACATGGTGGCAAACAACCATCCATAACTCCAGTTCCTGGGGATCCAGCACCCTCTTTTGATATCCACAGGTATTGCACAACATGGATGCACTTGCATGCATGCAGGCAATACTCTCATACACATAAAATAAAAATAATAAATAATTTTGGAAAAGAGTGTAGGAAATTTCTTACATCAAAATAACATTGATAATTGTCTTCACATATTATCATTTTAAAGTAAGTACCTGACAATGTACTTACTTTACAATGTAAAGAAGTTCTCCATACACATACAAACATGAATAAGTCCCCCAAGAGAAAAGTAGTATATGTGCATTGTGTGTATGTATGTGTGTGTACATACATTGTTTCCCATAATTCTGTCACTGCACAGATGCACATAGAGAATCCTTTGCTTACCTTCTCCTGATACTTGGCATTGGGCCTGACTGGATGGCTGGTGGTTTTACCTAGTCACAGGGAGATTCTTGGAGAATCTTCTTTTGTTAACATGCATTCAGTCTATAAGAGCAGATGCCTAGAAATGCACACTTCTGGTGCTCTGAAACATACAGCTCAAAGCATGACCAGACAGGAGGCTTTCCCTTCACAAACAGGTCAAGTACGGGCAAATTTTTCTTTTAGGTTCAGAGTGAAGGTTAATCACATAATCTGGTAAGTGTTGGAGACTATAGTCTTGTGAATTCTCAAAGTTAGGGATACCATCAAAAATTAACTTCTCACAGGATGAAAAGAACAAGAAATCCAAGAATTCTTTCAAGTTTAAAAAAACATATTGTGATATTAAAACATAGATGAAATTTATTTTTTATTAAGTTCTACTTCTAAAATTTCAGTGTGCTTTAAGCCCACATCTTATAATGCTGTTATGTTTTATTGCCAAAAGTAACTACATATTGATATTCTAGAAATGCCTCAGGGCCTTTATGTAACTAGTTGCTATTTTACTTCCAAAAATAAATAATGCTTCCTGTTTTTACTTTTACTTATCTGGAATAAGTAGATATTGACATCTGCTGAAGTCAGTATAAAGATTTATTTACCTGAGTGCAAATATTGAGCAATAGGGAGCCTGGCTCAATGTTCATATTGAAGGACAATAAATTGTAATATTGATTGGGCTGAGACATCAATATTTGCATTGTCATAAACATTTTTAAAAATCTTCATGAAATAGTCCTCAGAAATGTTTTTGTCATCAGAGTGGCTGAGCCAGAGCTATTTGGGGACTAGCTTGTGTCTGAAAGTTCATAGATATCTTGAACTATCTATAAATTGTCCTGGCTTCCAACTTTACATGAGGCAACATTTAAAAAAAAATTTTATTATTTTATTTTATGTGTATGAGTGCATTGCCTACATATATATATATATAAGTGCACCTGTGTTGTGTAATGCCTACTATGGAGGTCAGAAGTGGGTGTTTGATCTGCTGGAACTGGAGCTACAGATGGTTAGCCACCATGTGGGTGCTGGGAATCAAACCTGGATCCTCTGCAAGAATAGTCAGTGCTCTTAACTGATGAGCCATCTCTCCAGCCCATAAAGAAACATTTTTATGGTGATATATAATGCTAATCATTAGAAAATTTCATTTGACCACCCAAACCTCCACCCCTAAATAGAAGACTTTTGTCTAGAGTGGCTCCCTGAACAGAAATAAACTCCACCTTCAGCCTTGAGAATTTCATATTGCTAAAAATATCTCATTGCTGAATACCATTAATCCAATCAGACTAGTTAAAAATATGAGATGCTGAAACTTAAAATTTTTATTTGTATATCTATTTATTTACTTTTGAGACAGGTTTTCCTTGTAGCCCCAGCTGGTCTGGGTTTCCCTATGTAGGCCAAGCTGGCCTTAATCTCACAGAGATCCAGTTGCCTCTGCCTCCAGAGTACATGCTGGGATTAAAGGTGTGGGCCACTATGGCTGGCTTTGTTTTGTTTCTTGAGACAGGGTCTCACATTATATTCCATCCTAGCCTAAAACTCATGATCCTCCTCCCTTAGCCTCCTTAGCGCCGGGAATATAAGTGTGCACTTTCATACCTTTTTAAATTTTTTTTTTCCTTTTTGAGACAGGGTGTCCTAGTTTTCATTGCTGTGACAAAACACTCTGACCACTACCAACTTGGGGGAGGAAAGGGTTTATTTAGCTTACATCTCCCAGGTCGCAGTTCATCAGGGAGCCCAAGGTAGGAACTCGGGGCAGGAACCTGGAGGCAGGAGCTGGAGCACAGGCCATGGAGAATCAGTGCTTACTGGCTTTCTCACCTGGCCCCTGCTCAGCCTGCTTTCTTATGCAACACAGGTCCACCTGCCCAGGGATGGCACCACCCACAGTGGGCTGGGTCCTCCCACATCACTCAACAATCAAGGAGGTGCCCCATGGACATGACCACAGGCCAGTCCTATGGAGGCAATTCCCCAATTGAGGCTCCCTCAACCCAGGTGTGTCAAGTTGACACTAAAGCTACCCAGCACACAGGGTCTCCCTGTAGCCATACCTGGCCTGGAACTTGCCGTGTAGACCAGGCTGGCTTCCATCTCAGAGAAATCTGCCTGCCTTTGCCTCCTGAGTGTTGGGATCAAAGACGTGTATCACCACTCCCAGCTTAATATTTTTTAATACTAGGGTAAATAAAATAATAAAGTAAATATTTATCCCATGTAACAGATTGTATAATGTACGCAAAACTTTCTCATCACCTATGAAGACCCTTGTCTTTATTTTTGGTTTCATAAGTACAAATGTATTTACATTGTGTATTTATATGTGTATTTATACTGCACATTTCATTTCATCTGAACTTTTAAGTTGATTTTTAGTCATTTAACTGTTGATATGTGTTTATACATTATGCACCTAGGAGAAATAAAATATAGGCTGTTCCTATTATATAGTGTAAAAGGTAAGCGCCCCTCAAATTCCTTTTCGTTTTTGTTCGTGTTTGTTTTTTGTTTGCTCGTTTGCTTGCTTGCTTTTCTGACAGAGTTTCATGGAGCCCAGGCTGGCCTCAAATTCACTACATAGACAAGGAGGACCTTAAACTTCTGATCCTCCTGCATCCATCTCCTGAGTCCTGGGATTAAATGTGTATGCCACCACACCTGTTTTAGGATGTACTCCCAGGTCACCTTTGAATGCTAGATAAACACTCTCCCCTCTGATTCGATCCACAACCTATACTTTCTTAAAATTATTTTTACAATATAAAATCACTTTATTATAATGAACACACACATAAAAACATCACCCAGCTAGATTAATCTAGCCACTCAAACAAACACTTCATTATTAATTCCAAATTTTCTTCAAATCAGTAAAGGCATGACTTGCTTTAGCCAGCTCAGAAATTCCAATTGAATACTCAAAATAATTACTATCACATTATGGACAAGTACAGATTCATTGTCTGTCACAGGACTTGGATCATAAACAAATGCAATTAGGGGCTGGGGATGTAGCTCAGTGGTAGATTGCTTATCTAGTATGCAGGGTTCTATCCCGAGCACTACCAAAAAAATTAGCAAAATGCAATTATGACAGCATCCTGATCAGAGATTAACGAGCACAGGAAGAGGAGCAAAATATGGTGCCTGTTAATGTTTGAGTGTGAATTTGGATGGATGATTAAGCATTTAAAAATATTTGTATCATGGTTATATTCCTAGAGGATGATTTTTTTAAAAATATTTAAAAGGCAAGAAAAAAATAAAACAGCCACTTGCGCAGTTGCTGAATCTCTTCTCTAGGCTCTTCAAAGCACCCTGTTGTAAGTCTCAGAAATGACAGTGCTTTTAGTGAAAAGGATAGAAGGGGAGACCAAGATGAGCAAGGCTAACATGGGCCTTTCCTGTAAAATGAGGGGCTTCTGAGAAAGTAGACATTTTCCTGCCAATAATGGTGACTGCCGATATGACAGTCAGCGCTTGTTCTGAGTCTATGGAAACCCCCCTTTCTGTCATCACCAGGAATCCTTCTCACATTCTTCCTGGCTTCTCTGCTTCCTTGGACTCTTCACTCTCCCTCTTTCTTCCCTCTGGAGCAGATACCCAGTAAAGGAAGGAAGAGCTGACTGGTTTCCCAGTAGGTACAGGGGAAGGCTTGAACGGCAGAGCAGCCCTATACCTGCAGCAATCTGACCTAACTCTACCAGCTTCCTCTGTAAAGGGCAGTTGCTGTGAGTGTTAGATAAAAACATGTATGTGAACTATTTAGTACACAGTAGGCCTTCCAAAGGAGATTCTCTGCTCTTGGCTTTCTGGGAAAGAGCATAATCGACACAAATCGGGTTCACTTTGTGAAGTTGCCAGAACAAAGTGCCACAGGCTAAGTGACTTAAACAAGCATCATTATCTTAGAATTCTGGTGGTTAAAGTCCATTGTAAAGGTGCTGGCACAGTTGCGGAGACCTCACTCTAGGCATGAAAATGTCCACCATCTCACTGTGTCCCCAGGTGAGCCCCCTCTTATGTGTCTGTTCCCTGATTTCTTCTTATAAGGACACCAGCCGTATTGATTAGGGTCTTATTGCTGTAAAACCCTATTTCCAAATGTCCCCACCCCAAAGTGCTGGTGGGTAGGACTTTAGCTTGTGACTGAGAGTAATGGTGCAAAACTCAACTCATAGCACTTGTCACCGCCCCCAACCCCTTCCAGCTCTTCAGTGCAAACCTGACCAGATCTGTTCCATTGCTCCAGCCATGAGGGGAAGGGGAAGGTTCCCAGGGAAGACTAGGGTTTCACTGGTGAATATGACCAGCTTTACTTGGGTGCCCAGTACCAGGTCTGCCAGGGTTATTAGGCTGAGGTTGTGGGCACAGGAGTAACCACATACCCATGGAAGAGCCACCTTTACCACCTTCACCAGAGGAGGCTGTGTTAGAAGGAAGCCACAGCTATGCAATCAGTGACAGCTGCTCCCAGTGGGGATTTTCTCTCAAATCAGTCTCTGGCTGCCCTGCTTACCCACCTGCACACCACCTGTCTCAGAGCTACCCAACAGTGCCCTGTCCATTTACCTGGGCCTCAGTGAACTACAACTGGCCCCTCATCCTCTCCAAGCTTGCTTTATGGTATGGCCTGAGTGCCACCTAGACTGCTGCAGCCTTCTTTGCCACCCTGTGCTCATCAGAATATAGAAAGGTAACTTTCCTGAGTGCTGTTTGTATCCCTTCTAACTACTGCTCTTTTAATCTTTAATTGTCTATTACATCTTGAGGGAGGAGGAATGAAGGGCTCGGTGTTCTGGCTAACTTTTCCTACCTGTCCTCCCTCCTCCTCTCAACCAACTGGCATCTCCCTTTCAGTCCTGTAGGTCTCTTTCGTTGCCTGGCACACTCCTTACTGCTGGGAAGTACCAGAGGTGACTGTGCCACCCCCTTTGCTTTTCCTTAAGTCACATTTAGAGCTCTTCCCTAGAAAGCAAATTTTGAAAACAGGTCGAGCCCTTGGCATCAAAGCACATGAGAGAGCCCATTTATTCTTTATACCGGTTCCCCCTTCTCATCTCTCCTCTGGCCCTGTTTACTATCAGGGTCTTCAAGCTTTTGTCCAAGACTTGACAGAGGAGTACTGCTCCCCAAGGACTTTACCATTCAAGGCACAATCTCTTTCTCTTGTGTTGATGATAATCTTGTTAATGTAATCACTCCTGCTTATTCTCTCTGTTTCATGGGACAAATGAAACTGTGCTATGGATGTCTTCACCAGTGGGTATGGTCTAAGATAGTCTACCTTCAAAGAAGACCCACTGGCATAACACCTGGCCTTGGAGGCTTGGCTACTGGCTGACATCTCATGCCAGGCATTCATGCCTTCAGTATGAGCCTCTGATGTTTGTGAAACAGTAATTTCTAACACCCACACAGTAGAGGAAAATTTACAGAATGCCCCCATTTACTTAAAATATTTAAGCCCATCTATAAACTTCCAAGTAGATATGGCTTCCTTCCAGTTCTGAAGAGGCTATAAGATAACTTACCCAGACTAGCTCAGTGACAAGGTGAAGCTCAAACTCTCCAGGCCATGACAGTGCAAGACATTGCTGTCTGTTGCAATGGGCTGCCAGTCTGCACTTCCTTAAGATTACTGTTTTCAGCTTTTAGTAGTTCCCTTCAAATGGGGATGTATGTTTTCATCTTTGTTGGAAATAGGTTTGGGAGGACTAGAAGAACATGTGAATAAAGAAAATTCAGGACCAGCACAGAAGGGCCACTAATAAAACATCTAGAGAATGAACACAGAGTTATACACTCTTTCCCTCTCCATATCCACTCTGGCACCTCAGTCAACCATTTTGGTCCACTTGCCCTGGGCTCTGTACTGCCCTTACTCTCACGCTCTATTGCTACGTTTAAGAACCCTGATACTTAAGGATTCACATCGCGTCCATGGCTAAGGGATAGTTGAAAATGCATGAAGGTACCTTTGGTTGTTTGATTGTCTGGTTGACTCAATTGGTCTCCAGTGGGATATGATTAATAGTGGGAAATTTTATCAGTGGTGTGTGAATCTGCCACACAGTTGGATCCATCTGACTCCCGCCCCTATATTGCTTACACTGAAAAAACAAACTACACAGACCCATCCATTTTCAAAACTATGCTTGCTGATGGGTCCTTACGATTGACACTGGTCTTTAGTCCCTACCTATTAATTCTTCTGTCAGATGATGATTTTCATCTTGGGTGTTATGCTCTTTTTACTCTTGCAAGACTTGGTCATAGAAGTTTCTTTCTCTGATAAACAGAGATTTCTTCCTCTTTAGTGTATACTGATCCTTTAAAATTATCTCTGGAACTTTCAAGACCCCTCAGGCTCTCAGTGGCGGAAATATGCTATGCAATACTCATCCACTAGCCTCCTTATCAAAGCTGCCTCAGCAGTTTTTTGAGCCATTTAGAAAGGCTTCTGTTAGATTTAGAGCCGAGTGCTTTTCTCATGCACAAGTAATGATGAAATAATGAGGCTTATAATCAGGATTGTGATTTTGGTAAGTAGAGTATGCTATGCTTTCCAAATGCTTGTATTTCATAATGCAGTGAATGGATAATGGAGGAGAACATCAAGTTCACAATCCAGGTGTTCTGTTTGGGGGCACTCTTTAATCCTGTGCTGGGCCTGTGTATCACACTGGATGTTCACGCAACTGACCAGGGGACCTAAGAACTGCATGTGTGTCATGCTGTTCAAGGTAAATTCTGACAGTTCTTGAGAATAAGAAAAATGTGAATTTTATGGAAAAAAATCATTATAAAGGTTTTGGAGAGGGATCTGGAGACCGAATAAATCTAAAGAATGGGATTTTAGGGAGGAGCTGTGTGCCAATAACCAATGATTGTGGTTCCATGTATAGACTATCCCTATATAGACTCTCTGAAAATGGATTTAAGATTGAAATAAACCTTAGATTTAAGTATTCTGTTAGAGAAAGAAAAAATTTGTTAACATATGTGCATGTATGAGCATCCATGTGAGTGTGCCTCAAATAAATTTATACTTTTGTGGGAGCTTTGAGGTCTGTATTCATATCCAAAAAGTGTATGTGGATGCATGTCAATGGAGGGAAAAACATGATGTGCTGAGGATGGATTTGGTTTATAGTGCCTCCCAAGAAAAATACTGAGGAATAATTGGGGATGTTTATTCAATGAGCATTTGTGGCACTGAAGAGGATGGCATATATTATCTCTGGATCAAGAGCAGTTAAAAAATAGATATTGCATATCATTTGTGAAATGCAGTCTTCTCTTTTTTCCCTGTGTGTCTTCTTTTTTATTTTATTTTTATGTTTTGAGGGTTTTTGATAATGCTACATTTTGAACATACAAAGGGTACAAAATGAATTTTTTTCCAGAATATTTCAAAGGATGGTGCCAGTCTATCATTTTCTGCAAAGTACCTTCACATACTGTTATGTAGGTCATTTTGTCTCTTAATTAAAGTAAGACACCATAAGAAAACTTGGGTTGCATGTTGGATATAGAACCTAGAGTCAGTATTTCTCTGTTATTCAAGCAGATGTTTTTTGCTAGCCAGTTTAGGGTCAGACAACCTTGGAAAGATGAAAAGCATATCCTAGAGAATATCTTTCTTAGTGGAATTCAGAGCCCATGACCATAACAGCCAAGATGATGAGCATTAAGACATCTCAAGCTCTTGGAAGAACACTGAGTTTCTCGGTATGCTGAAGACTCAGATATGCTTAAAGGACAAGTGATTCTTAAGAACTGAACAACCTGGGGAACTCCAAGATTCTGACATATAAAGTATAAGTTGGCATTGATCGTGTACCGTGGAATACCATTAACTACTGAAGTTAGCAGTTTTTTAGTGCACATTGCTATGCATAGTTTAAGATGGAGCCTTATATGCAATAGCTATTCCTGATGGATCCTTAGAAGTGGCATGGCTCTTTAGCCCCTGCCCATTGATCCTTTTGTCAGATGACGATTTTCTTCTTTGGTACTATGCTCTTTGTACTCTTGCAAGACGTGGTCATAGAAGCTCCTTCCTCAGATAAATAGATTTCTTCCTCTCATTCTTTAGCTTATACTTATTCTTTAAAATTCTTTAAAATGCCCATTACAACTAAAACTCATCGGAATACACAATCGCATCACCCCACAACATTTCTTTTGCTGCTGACTCTTTGTAGACAAGCCCCTGCCCTCTCTCAGTCTACTTTCAAGTTATATTGTGTGTCTTCAAGTTTGCTGCCTCTTTACTCTCTCGGTTCCATTATGTCTTTCCAGTTGATGTCGAAAACTCAATTCTAATTCTTTTGTTTTAAATTTGTGACTTTTAGTTCTGCTAAGCATTACATTTGTTTCCAGAATGTTTGCCTTTATGCAACGGACCATAATTTAACTACCTAGTTTAAAATCTGATAATTTGCGACACAGAAATCCTCTCAATGTTGCTGTTTATTAGGTGTATTCTCTTGAGCTGTTTAACTTCTTCTTGCTCTTTCTATGATGAATATTTGGTGTTATATCATGCCCATTTTGTAAATTATGTTAGGAGACTCTGGATCCTACTAAAACTGTCTGAGGGCGTAGCCAGAGATAGAATTGGCTGTTTGTGGAGACAGTTCACCCAGGTAGGTTCATGCCTGAGACATAGATTTCCTTCTGTTGACTATGGCTGGCCAATACCTGTTTAGCTTCCCTGGCCACTGCATCATTGCCCAGCTAGCACACTGGGACTGGTCAGGCAGACCGCAGCTATGTTCTCAAGGCGTTTGACTACTGTTTGAGCATTTCACACACTCTGAAGGGTGAAACTGGAGTTTCTCATGCTGCTTTCATGATCTTTGTGGGGCTATTTCTTCCCTGTGATTATTCTCCACTCTCCAGTTTCCATGCCTTGCTTATGTTTAGAAAGCAAGCTCATCAATCCCCTCACCCCTCACCCCTGCAACCTTAAGGATATTGATCTCTGTGACTAAGTCCAATGCCTAGAAAATGTGGTGAGAAGAATTTTTAAAAAGAGTGAATACTCATCTAATCATTTTGACCATAGCGACCCCTTCTCCCAGTTCCTCTGGTCATAAAGAAGGATTTTCTCCCATAGTTTTACAGAGTTAAGAGGAAGAACCAGGGCATTCCCCATGCTCCCATCTTGCAAGTTCTTCTTCATTGTCAGAGAAAAAGTAGAACATATCTTAAGCATGTTTCTGTTGGCATCCGCTATCCAGTTTCAGGATACTTCACACTGTGAGTTTAAGTCAGGAGGAGAAAATGTAATAAAAGTAAACTACTACCATCTTGTCTTTTCTTTAATTTCCACCTTTCTCCTTAGTCTCCCTACTGATACCTGCTTTCAAAATCCTTCAATAACCTCTTTGTGTATTTTGGCCAGTTGTAATAAGTAGGAGGGATAGGTGATGTGTGCTTGCTCCATCTTAACTGGCACTACAAATCCGATACAGAATTTAAAATAATTAGAGTAAAACTGACTGAAAGTCATACTATTTTAATTACTATTAATATGAGTGTATGCAGGCAATTTTAAACTCTGTAAGTGAGTAGCTATCTCCCACTGTCCTGCCCTTGGTAAATCACAGCTACTAGGAAACTGGGAAATGGAAGTGCTAAGGAATGTCGCTCCAGAGAGTCGGGCCTGTGCGCCACAGATTCTAGGGAATTAATTAGGATGTTCTGGGGGCTTTCAACATTGATATTGAATGAATTGTTGTTTTCTAATTTTATTTTTAGAAGAGCATTTTATTTATTTATTTATTTTTTAGAAGAAGCATTTCATTACAGCTTTAACATACTCAATAACAAATGTACATCTCTTTCAAAAGTGGCTATAAAATTTTTAGATTCATAGTTGAATTAATACAGTTATACATTATTGAACTCAGTATAAACCCTGTAAGATATAAAATTGAATGTGTTTTTAACCTTTACAAAAGAGCTCCATTTCATTTTAAAATATACTGTTTCTTACAGAAAGACTCATTGTTTTTGCTAATAACACTTAGATCTTGGTGCATGCATCTCTAATCTGTATGTATCTGATTATTACTAGTCATGGTTGGTTGCATTTGTATACTTGGCATCTGTGTATGGATATAAAGTCATCGGGTAGATTTCAGTGGTAATGTTTATCACCTCTACTAATTAACATGATGTAAATTTTTATGCTTCCTCCTCAAATATAACTAATTTTTTTTAATTTGTTGATTTTTGTGTGTGTGTATCACACAGAGCATCCCAATCTTATTCGTCTATATACCCATTTTCCAGATGGCACCCTCCCATAGCCTCCCCCCGACACTAGAGCCCTTTTACTCTGTCTTCCCTGCTACTGTCTGCTGTGGTGTCGGCACCCCAAGCCATTCCCCAGTACTTGTCCATCTGGTGAATCTAGTCAGCCTATCTAGGGGTCTTTGCTTTAGAAAGGTCAGCTGTTCCTCATGTAGCGGTAATCAGTTGTCAATATTCCCTTAGATAAGATTGTTTTAGTCACCCACCCATAAATCATAGAGAAAAAGTGTTGAGCCAACCAGATAATTTTGAGTAGATAGCATTTAGTTTTACCTTCATTCATTCATTTATTCATTCAGCAACTATATATAATATGTAACTATCTGTTACAAATGAAAAATATTATTTGTATTTAGTAGGCCTTTAGTTAGAAGGGAAAGATCTCTCAATAACCATCCCATTTCAATATAATAAGTACTAACAAGGACACAGTATAATATAATGTAACTAACATGGGACACAGAAAGATGAAAACTGAGCTGTAGAGTAAAAGATAAGACAACATGAAATAGCAGATGCTTCAAAATAGAAGCATGGGAAGAACCAGGACAAAAGACATGGCTTTATTCGGGAACTGTCCATTATATCATTCATATCTTAGCAAGTCTGGAAAAGTGCAAGGAGAAAATGCTGAAGAAACAGAGAGGTCAGACTATGAAGGAATGTTAGGATTTATGCTGGGTGTGGCAAGCCGGAATCTGATTTGAAACCTACTTTATATTATTATGGGAAGAAATCCAAGTAGATATCTGTAAAGAAGCTTTATACATTTGAAGGTTCAACATACTCCAGTAGTCCCTGAAGTGCAAGACCATATATGTCAAAGTGGGGTAAAGAGGATAGAGTCAAGGATTCTTGTAGAGAATCCATCAAAGTTGGGAATGCATTCTGTTTAAGAGTCAGGAAGTGTTGAGAACCACACCTAGAATTTTGGTTTGGACAATTGGGGACGGGGGTTATGAGTTAGGAAGAGAAAATTTGAAGATAGGTATCAAGATGTTGTGTTGGAGATATCAAAATTGGGGTGCATTTAAGATATCTAGTGAGAATGTTTTATTAGCTATTGCATATATGAACCTGGGGTTCATGGAAAGACAGAGAAATAAATGTATGAGTTATGGCCACATATGTATCTTCAAAGCTGCAGAGTAAATGGTATGGCCCAGGAATTAATTCAACAGTGAAAACAAAAAGAATACCCATCTCTTAGTTCTAAAGAAGTTAATATGTAGAAGTTTGACAAAACAGGAGAATCTGGCCAAGGATATTTTAACAGAGTTAATAGAGAAGCAAATGACAATTCAAAGATTATGACATTGTAGACTCTAAGAATGCCATGTAAAGGAATTAGTTGTTAACTTTGTAACTGCTGCTGAGAAACCTTTTAAGAAAACACTTGCACGTGTGCAATGAATTTAGAAATTTGGCACTCATTTGGCAGGCTTAGTATGGGTAGGGTCAGAGGAAAGGTGTGAACAGGTGCTAAATTGAACTGTCTGAAGCATGAAAGATTTCAGAGAGCACAGTTGGATGGTCTTTTCAGGAAGCTTGGCTGTGAGTACAAGGTCAGTGGAACACAGTGATGTCAGGACAGATAGTTAAAAGGTGAGAGCATTCATAGAAATGGTCCAGCACAGCAAAAGCTGGTGGCAGGTAAGAGAAAGTGGGGGTAACTGATAGAATGACATCCCTGAAGACGTGAGTGAGGCAGAAATGGGTGGAACCATAGGAGGAATTAGCTTTTTGGACAAGAAGGACCAACAGTTCTTTTACACCGCTGATGTAACAGAAATAGATAAGAAGGAGTGAGGGCATTTTACATGAGAGAGTGCAGTGGGAAGTCAAGAAGGCAAAGGTTTAGCTGACAGTAATAAGGGTAGAAGTAAGGCTAAAATATTGGGTCAGTGGGTTTGAGGCCCCAGTGAAGGAAAACACTTGTTTCACTCCAGTTACTTAGCAGATGTTGTGGAAAAGCCAGATGTCTTGGAAGTGAAGTCCTCAGATTCATGACTTGAAAGGTGGTACAGCTTCTGGCAAATACCAGATGTAAAAATGTGAAATAAGCTGCTGAAGAAAGCAGAGGAAAGAGTCCTAAAGAATCAAGAATGAGAGAGTCTGGGTTTTGATCAATCACATTTCTGGGCAGTGGGTCTCTGAGAATAATAGGAGTTAGGCTGGAGATGGAAACTCCAAGCCAGGAACAAAGGTGTTCTGTGAATGGGAGAAATAGCCAGGTCAGTGGAGAACAGAGATGTGATAAAGAGGAACAATGAGTAGTTATTTAGAAGAAATGTGCCTCAAAGTTACAGCATTTGAAAAACATGCAGTCTACAAGTTTTGTTAGAAATCAAAGACACCAAATGTCTGTTATTTGAGAATCAGTACCCTCCACTTGAAAGTCTGTGAGGGCATCCATATACTCAGACCTCATTTGACCAGGAGAGGCAGGTGTCTCTTCAAGAATACAAATACATAAAAGAGCCACTGGCCATGAAGCCCAGGATCCAGAGTGTAGAAAGGAAGTATTGGGAAAGGAGATGAAGGGTGAGGAGTTAAGACAGAGTAAGGGTTAGATGAACATTGGACTATGAGACTCATGGAAATAAGTGATGAATGCAGGCATTGAAACTTAGAGCAAGGGTCAGTGAAATATAGGCAATGGGTCAGTTGAAGCCTGCTGACACTTTTTTTGATGTCTTAAAGGCTAAAAATGTTCTTTTTATTTTTCAGTCATTGGATTCAATCAAAAGGAGAATATAGTTTGCCCCTGTATCTAAAGTTCTGTATCCACAGACTCAGGTATCCACAATTCAAAATACTTAAAAAATTATCACATCTGCATGAAACATTTGTAGACTATTTTGTCGTATCATTATTCTGTAAATAACATAGTGTAGCATAATATTTACATAGCTTTTGTACTATGCAAGATGTTATAGATAACCTAGAGATAACTTAAAAGAGAGGAGAGCAGCATGCAAAGATTATATGTAATATTATTTTATATAAGAGACTTGAACCTCTGTGGATTTTGATATCCTCTGCAAGTCAATCCCAAGTGGTTCCTAAGGATTCACTGCACTGTATTTTATGATGCATTAAAATGACATCAAATTGGGGGTCTGGAGAGATGGCTCAGCAGTTGGGAGCACTGGCTGCTCTTTCAGAGGACCAGTGTTCTATTCCCAGCATTTACATGGTGCCTAACAACCATCTGTTAACTCCAGTTCCAGGGGAATCCTTTCCAGGCATTGTGTAACACGGGTGCATTTACGTACATGCAGGCGATACACTCATACACAAAAAGTAAAAATGATAAACAAAATATTAAAAATTACATGAAATGAAATGGCATTGTCTATAACTAAAACTTTATTAACATGCAACCACATCCATGTAGTTTTTGTGTCTGCTTTGGTGCCATGTTATAGAGTTCAAAGCTATCACAGGGGCTGCATGGTTTGCAAAGCTTCACACATATACAATTTTATCTTTTATGGGAAAAAAAGTTGGCTCACCCTGTTCTTGAAGATTGATCACTTGCAGAATGGTGACTCAGTCTGGCGATGGGGTCTCGAAAGCATGAGAAGATGCCAGGAAAGCTCTGGCTGCAAGCATTATTTTCAAGTGATTATGGCTAATTCCTTCACATGAGTGAGGGTGGTTTTAGCCTCCATGGGAATACAGGAGTCATGGAAGCAAGCTTCTGATTTGCCTAAGCAACTGGATAATTGCCTATAGCAACCACTTGTTCTTCTTATTTGACATGTAATTTTATCAACTGCCTCTCTCACATCCTCTTCTCCCCGGCATTCCCTCCTCTACTTTCTCTTCTCCTTCCCTTTCCATGCTTACAGCCACTAACTCCATTTATGACTACCTTTCATCATTCCATTGCACCATGGAAGATGCCAGTCAAATTTTAGATATGATGATTAGTCTCCTGAAGTCAAGAATTCAAGAGAAATAAAAGCAACATTCCATAAGAAAAAATTAAGTTTTTCAGGTCAAAGACCAATAACATTTTGGATTTACATAAGTAAAATGTTGTTTACGCCTATTTGGTGAAATTGGGGAAAAGGAAGAGATTTATTGTATTTGAAGAAGATTTGAAACTTAGACGTTAATAAGATTTACAAGGAACAATTAATGAGGGAATGACAGGAGGAACATAGTACTGCCAATGGTGCATGCCCCACTAGATTCAGGAAAGTCATGTGTTCATTTTAGGCTCCAAACATCTTAAAGCAGGTGATGGGAAGTAGTTGAAACAAAGCTGACACAGTATTGCCCTATTTGGCAGAATTTAATGCATTCACTGGAAACGGCTCTTGTTTGGAGCCATCTCTTCCCATAGTGCTCCACTTACTGTACAGAGCTGCTCTCCATGTGGCTGGCACATGGTCAGTGTTCCCACAAAGAGGCACCCCATCCTCTGCAGAACCCCATTTCATGTTGATGGCAGCACTTTTCCCCTGCCTGTCCCAGGAAGGTAAAGAGCCTAATCACATTCCCTGTAATCATTCCCCTACTAATTACAGAGAGACAGAGCTGAATCACCAAGCTGGTACTACTCAGAAAAAAAATACAACTGAATTGATGATGACATAAGAAAACTCTCTGAGCCTCTTCTGATTAGGGCACACTGAATTCTCAGCCTGAAGAGGCAGGGATATTAGTAGCCAAATCATTTAAGAGGGTATTTGTGGAGACACCAAACCTGGCTCTCTCCTGATTTGCTCCAGTCTAGGCTTTCCTCTCTCAGGAAATGTGGAATAAAATTCTTTAACCTTAAGTCATTTTAAGAAGTCTTTTTATGTGTCCAGATCTTAATTACACAGGCAAACAAAGAGAAAAGAAAAATCTTAAAAGGTATGTCAACTATTTTCTTAGAAGCCATAAAAGAAGGTTCTATGTAGTCTAAAATGGCAGCTATGTTACCCATCCAAATCAGTCAGCTAGTTCATTCATTCAGACCTTGACTATGATCACTTGGTGCCTTCCCTGTGATTGACACTATTGTAGATGCCTGAGATACAGAATAAGTAAAAGATTTTATTTTGCCTTGAGAAGTGATCCACAGCATTGCAGTGTGATTACTGTACCACTACAAACAAAAATACAAACTGGGTAGGAACACGTAGGGAAACTTGGGGGTCAAGACAGGTTTCCAGAGCAGTGCTGTCTGAGATGACTTTGAAGCCTGCATAGATGTTTGAAGTAGACAAAGTAGAAACTAGATTCCAGACAAAGGAGGAGATTAAGGAGTGCAGAATCATAATCTGCCAGGTATTTTTAGAATGCTGCTGGTATGTCTGTTGGATTTAAGAAGAGTGAGTTATAAACAAATCTAGAGAGGTAGACAGGAGCCAGCCTGTAGGAGCCTTTGTATACCATGTCATGGAGCCATGTCAAGTGGAGAAAGGATTTACATTAGACTGAGACATATTCTTATTGTTGCCAATTATTTTGCATAATAAAATGTGTAATAATAAAATCATCAAATAAACCAGAGTTGGGGATATCAGTAGAGAAGATATGTAATAATCCAGACTAGACAATGAGCCTGAAGAGAGTAGCAATAATGAGGAAATGAAAAGAACATATGGGGGAGTTCTAATGGGAGAGGGGGAGCACCAGGAAGCCTTGACTGGAGGTGAAGAATAAGAGGAATAAGATGATATGATTCCGTCTCATCTCAGAAGATCTGGGAGTTGACATAGCCCCCAAGAGAGATCATCAGACAGAGATGAAAGGAGGAGGGTGAGTCCAGATTATGAAGTCTGAGGAACAACAGATGAGCATTCTCTCAGTAGCTATCTGCCTGGGGCTCCTGAGATGGAATCCAGACATGGAAATCATAAGCATAGCTGGAAATTTCCAGCAAAGAAAGAAGCTAGAAACTAGAAAGAGATGATAGACATAGCAGAGGTGTGGGTCTTACAAGATAAGGTATAACTATGGAATACTTACCCTGAACTTCTGTGACTTTTTCTACTAATAATGATTATTCCCGGATGTCAATCTTTTGCCTATGCATTTCTACAATTTTTCTCATGTAATCCTCATACCAAATCTAGAGGTTATCAATGGATATCTTCATTTTGCTAACAAGGGAACTGAGATTTGATAACTTACTCAAGGTTATCTAATTCCTAAAGGATTGGCCATAATAATTAAAATTCAAGAACCATGCTTGTCTTGTTTTAATATGTCATTTTCTATCCAGATCCAGATGTACTTGTCCCTACATTTATTTATTTATTATTTTTGTTTATTTTTTAATTATTTTATTTTTATTTTGTGTGTATGCATGTATTGCTTGCATGTAGGTAAGTGCACCCATGTCGTGCAATGCCCTGTTTATTATTTTTATGTGTAGGAGTGTGTTGCCTGCATGTCTGTAAGTGCACCTGTGTCTTGCAATGGTCACAGAGGTCAGAAGAGGGCTTCAAATCCCTTGAAGTTATGGATGGTTGTTAGCCACCATGTGGTTGCTGGGAATCAAACCTGGATACTCTTCAAGAGCAGCCAGTACTCTTAACCACTGAGCAATCTTTCCAGCTCTGTTGCCCCTACATTTAGATTTCATGTGAAATGACAAGAAGTATAAGAGGGAACATCAACAAGGAATCCTATGAGCTCATGTATCGGACCTTCAGTTGTTTTCCATACACTCTTCTTGTAGTTTGTTTTTGTTTTGTTTTGTTTTTTATGTGTATGTGTGTATTGCCTGCTTGTATGTGAGTGCACCCGGGTCGTGTAATGCTGCAGAGGTCAGAAGAAGGCTTTAGATTCCCCTGGAACTGGAGTTAAGGACAGTTCGAAGCCACCATGTGGGTGCTGGCGATCGAACCTAGATCCTCTGCAAGAGCAGTCAGTGCTCTTACTGCTGAGCAATCCCTCCAGCCCCATCTTCTTGTAGTTTTATGTGATTGGAACTAATAGATGGGAGAGGATTTCATAAACAATTTCCAGAGGCCCTGCACATGTTTCAGGTAGCACATTTCGGTATGAAGTATCTATGTTGGTGGACAGGTTTTGACAACTGTTTGAAAACACTGAATTTTTTCATAGTTGAAGACTGCAATTACGTATAACAAATGCAGTGTTTATAGTCATCTTTTCCTTTCTCTCTTGGCCCAAATGATTCTGCTCCAGGTTTTCTTCCTACTTTGTGCACTTCTGTGTGGTTTGTCTAGTTACTGTCCCACACATGTAGGCCAGTATATATTCTTTTCATGCTAATTGGAAATATAAAGATAGTGTTTCTATCATAGTATTGCTAGTACCTTGTCATTTTTCTCTAAGAATGGATGCATCCTTTAGGTTATCTTATAGATGTAACCCTATCCCAACTACTCTGTTTCAGGCCTTTCCAAACTAATCACTTTGTTGTAGGGCTTTGCTCAGTATGGTCACTTGTAAATGGAATTCTTCAGGAGAGGCCACACTCTGCATCTGAAAATGCTGCTTCCCAAGCACAAGTCATGTCTCCTAACTCCCACCTCAGCCCATAACTCATGACCATCATGACCAGTCAGAGCCTCCATTCTGCATGTCTTTCAACCTAGGTCTTGACTGGCAAACACTTTCCCCTTTAAGTGAAACAAGGAATTCCCCTCTCTGCATGGGGAATTCTTCAAAAGGCTTGTTTACTAAGCCGCTTCACTTCCAATTGTCCACAAAATATTTACTGAACCACACACAAGGTTGGGATTTAGCCTTCTTTTGTGTTTTTCTTCCTCTTATAGGCTACATTTTGAAGACTTTCCTTTTTCTGAGTAAGTATGGGTTGATATACATTTGGTTCTAAACCATCAATAGATGTAATGTTCAAGACCAACACAGATATTAATTTTGCTGTATTTCAGCTACTCCTAGGACCACTTTTGGTAAGCAATGGAATAACTCCTGATGAAAAGCTTATACACACACACACACACACACACACATACAAAACCATTTCCTTAGTTCAAGACCATGGACTAGAGTTATACAATTCTCATATTAAGAACTACTCCTCTACAAGTTTTCTTGTTGGCTAAATCTTAGATGCCTATATAGCAACTCTCCTGCTTCTAACACTGCTGGGAGGTGGTGGATCAGGAGGTTGCTAGAACTGAACCTCTTAACTGAGCATGCCTTCTCCTGGTCAGGAAGACCTTGACCCCTTAGAAGACGCTTAGTGGAGCTTCCTTACATGAATCTGGGCAAGCAGTTCCAAAGGAGTTCCACCCTTCATCCTCCTCAGCACTCACTTTGCCTTGGCTCGTATCTGAAGAGAGCCAGAGAGCAAAGCAAATGCCAAGAGTCTGAGGTAACATGACACTGCAAGCAGCTTCTATATTTATCTCCTATCAATGTCTTTCAGATCAAATTGGCTGAGTTTACAAATCAAAAGCTGATTTACTTATTTATTTATTTTATTTTTTTAGCAGACATCAGCTGCACTCCTGCAAATACCCAGGTTCCAGACATCAAGCTGAGAACTCCAAACATCCAGCTGTGTGCTTTGATTTTGATAGCATCACCAGTAATAGGAGGTCTGCATACAGAACAGAGCTGCCAGGTCCTTAAGTGGGGAACAGAGGAAGGGCACCCAGATCCTGGAGCTGAGGGGGACTTAGAAGCTACACCTGCCCAGGAAACTACGCCACTGTCGTTAGGGATGGTATTGGCCTTCTCTAAGAACTGCACTGGGTCTGTCTCTGGAGATGAAGACAAAGGGCTCCTTGTCACACACAGTTCAGGCTGCAGCTTCCCTTTAGTATGGAGCTAATATATTATTCCCAGAAAATTTCCCAATCCAAACTGCTAATGGAATTACCTTTTCTACTTTATACCTATAAAATATTTCATTTTACATACACATATTCATGCGTATTCAAACATATACATATATTCAGTTCCAACTATGAAATGAGTTTTAATATATGTAGACTCTATACTAGATATTAGCTGAGATATGTATATATATATGCATATATATTTTCACATATGTGATTTATACTTAGCATCAGTTCACATAGTTTTATTGAATCTATATTGCTTTGTGATAGAATCATTTTAACATTAATTTTAAGACTATCAGTTTGCATTTCTGTGTCAAGCACAGGGTCTAGCAAATGCTGAGGGGTCTAGGTAACACTGGGAATGTTATCCTGTGTGTAGTACACATGTATATGAAGATATAACTCAGCTGAGACACTGAGTCATAATTAATACCTCTGCATCCAACACAAAGGTCATTTGCAAGAATCAAGTGACTTCTCAAGAGTAAGAAATGTCCACATGAAATGGAAATCTGCGAGCGGCATATAGGGGATGGTGTGGGGACGTGGCTACATGAGCTCTGTGACATGACTCCTAGCTCACTGGTAACCAACACTAACCTGCTTAAGGAAGCATCCTCTTAAATATGGAAGACAGCCTGTAGTGGTTCCAAAAGATGGTCCCAATGTTTGATACCAAAAGTCATTTTCTTTCCACCTCTTTCCAGACTTATTCCTCAGTTCGCAGCAGAACACAGTCAGTTTGAAGCCTTCCAGAACATTTTCTGTGAAAGCCGTCTATTAAATTTGCCCACTCTTACAGACATCATCAGATTCTCCTCTTTGTCAGCCCTCTGACCTATATCAAAAAGGAAAATCAAGTGTCTGTGTGTGTGTGTGTGTCTGTCTGTCTGTGTGTGTGTGTGTGTGTGCGTGCGCACGTAAAATGTATCTTTAACATTTTATTCTTGTTGTGAATTCAGAGATATTTCCCTAGTCCTCAAACAGGTTTACCTGGCTATGCAACTATACTTGATTTGCTTTTAAGAAGAAGTGATCCTGAGAAATTGTATTTCTTGTAAATCAAATCCTATTTTAAGTGAAAAGAGTAGAACTTTCTAATTAAAGGATATATGAAGAATCCTTTGTAAAGTTTATTATTACATTCCTGCCAGCAAAGGGGATAACTGATCTTCCTTTCATTTCTGAGTTGAGATTTTCTTCTCTCAAATTTTTTATGTTGAAAGGTGCTCAAACTTAGTTCATATCACCAAAACTAATGTCTGTGAGAGCTGCCATTTATTGAGGGTTTACTGTTCCCTATATGCTCATGTCTCAATTCATGTTCACCATTATCCTGTAAGGTAGTATGATCTTCCCCTCTTACAGCAGAGGGATCTGAAGCAGAAAGAAGTTGTCATCTAGTAAAGTCTATAGGATGTGAGTTGGGACCATAATCATGGCTGTTCACTTGCAGGGGAAGAATTCCACCTAGCTTGTGTCTCTTCAGTCATTTTGTTATAGCCTCATCTCAGCCCTCAGAAAGCTGTTCTCTGAGCAAGTGTTACTATGTTAAGTGCACAGTTCATGTGACTCCAATCTTGATCAGTCTAGCAGCCCAAAGGCAACAGCAGTGCTACGTTTCTTTGTTTGTACTGAAGTGGTCAGTGCTCTTAGTTCTAGGACTGCAGTAGGTGCTCAGGCAGACACTGACCCTGGAGCCACAGGGTTTACAACCTTTCATGGAAACACCTTTAGTTTCTGTCTTTAATCACTTTCCTCATCCCTCCAGCCTCTGGGAGTTGGTCCTTAGGAACTACACCTGTCCATCAACCAGTACTGAAAAGAATCATGCCTTCCTCCAGTCTAAACACAAAACTGTGTATGTTCATTGACTGTCACAAAGGAACAGCAGTGGATGCCAGGTTGCTTGACCTGAAAGCAGCTATCCTAAGACCTAGTCTGAGTTTTGCAGTACCACCCTGCGGCAAACTGAGGGGGAGGCAGTTTCAGTAATTAGAATGTTGCTCTCCTCCTCTGATCCTTGGCTGGCTCTGCTAAATTCTGTATTGGTGCTAAATTTCAAAAATAATTCCTACTAACTTCTGTTTCTGGGATTCTGGGTTCTATTTTTTTCAATTTCTGTGGTCCATTGACTTTTATCTCAGCTGGTATGTATAACATAAAAATATTAAGTGAGGAGACAGCTGTATCCCCTCCAATAGCTACAGCTGTACTCCTGGCAAATTTATTCCTGGGTATCATAAAAATTATAACATGGCTGTTATTATTTTTGGTTACAAGAGTTTTACCACCCAATCTGTGAACTAGGGCTCAGGTTGGCTCTGTCCTTTGCTGAACTCAGCACTGTGGCCTGTGATTGGCTCCTGTGGGACTTTGAGACAGGAAGAGTACATATCCAGCTCACCTCATTTTGATGTTTTAGTTGTCAACCAGTTAATGAAATAGCTGTGTTCCTGCAAAGGTGGCTCCACAACACACTTCTGTGAGATAAATCGCACCTCCTCACTGAGTTGCTGTTTTAAATTAAGCACGCATTCCTCTGAGGAAGTAATTGGCCCAGAGACTAAATGTAAATGGTGCTAAACATTTCATAAACCTCTAAATCACATATTTAAAGAAAATCTTTTCTGAATTCAACTTGTTCAACCATTAGATCATTGAATGATTAGAATCACTCAATCCAGTCAATCATTGCATGAGTCATTAGTCACAAATTTCAAAACAAGTAAGCTAGTTTCCTAGGTGTCTTGAGAGTCGGAGATAACCAGACCTGGCACCTGTTATCTAAGAAGTTCAACTACATTGAAAAAAATGAGACTAGAATGTAGCGCTCTAGAACTGTTAGAAAGCAGTTATGGCTACAGGAGCAGTGACTGTCCACGAGAATTTCCTGGTAAGAATATGAGAAGTCCTTAAACCAGATCACTCTGGCTCAGTGTGTATGAGTGGGCCCTTAACACCTCTACCTTCACCAACTCCTCTAGAGAATTCTCCTCCAGCATGTCTATGCCTTAGCACAGAAGCTGTGGGGATTACTGAGCCACAGATCTCAAATTTTCCTTTATGCTCTTTTAAAAAATATTTTATTTATTACTTTTTATTTTATGTGCATGAATGTATTGCCTGCATGTATTTAAGTGTACCTGTGTTGTGCATTGCCCCAAAAAAGTCAGAAGAAGGTGTCAGATTCTCCTGGAACTAGAGTTAAGAATAGTTGTTAGCCACCATGTGGGTGCTAGGAATTGAACCTGGGTCTTCTTCAAAAGCAGCCAGTGCTTTTAACCACTGAGCGATCTCTCCAACACCCCCTTAGGTTCTTTAAATAATTCTTTCATGATTTCATGATTAAAGGGTGTGTGCTAACGTCTCTGGAATGCTGTACAAGGTACAAAAATTGAGGTATAAAAATCAAGCAATCACATTTAAAATATCATAGTTCTGAAGACTAGAAGTCTGAAATTGGTCAGCCCATGCTTTCTCTGGCAACTGCAGGAAGGTATTCTGCTTGCCTCACTTAGCTTTAGTGTTTAGCGAAGTGGTTGGCATGTCCAAGCTTGTGCAGGCATCACACCTGTCACTTAGTCAACGTCTCTCCATGTGCCTTAATACTGCCTCTGAGTATATGTGGATTCGTTTTCTTAAAGTAAGGAAACATTTCAACTTGATTACTTTATAAAGGCTTCCTTTTCAATCAGGATATGGTGGCTCATGTCTGTAATCCTGGCACTTAAATGGCTAAAACAGTAGGGCTGCCATGGTTTGAGGCCAGCCTAGACTTCAGAGTAAAATCCAACCTCAAAAATTAAGAAGAAGAAAGGAAGGAAGGAGGGAGGGAGGAAGGAAGGAAGGAAGGAAGGGAGGGAGGGAG
>NW_008356058.1:1477750-1516744 GCF_000622305.1 Nannospalax galili
TTTTGAGACAGTATCACTCTGTAGCCCCAGCTGTCCTGGAACTCACTATGTAGACCAGGCTGGCCTTGAACTCACATAGATCCGCCTGCCTCTGCTTCCTGAGTGCTGGGATTAAAGGCGTGCGCCACCACCCCTGGCTGAATGATAGGTTTTAAGCATCTTTTTTTGGTGGATGGCCTTCATCCCAAATTAGATCATTTTCATGGACAAGTTAGAACTTGGAATGTGACTGTGAGTTACTTAGGCAGACATGTGATAAGAACAGCCTGTGAAGATGGGATCATCATATTTGTCCAAGATGAAAAGTAGCAGAGCTTACTTAAGAGTCACTGTAGTAGGACTGAAGAGATGGCTCAGTGGATAAAGTGCTTGAAATGTGCTAGTGAGGACAGAGTTCATATCTCCTGTACTCACATAAAAGCTAGAAAAGTGTCAGAGGCAGAGACAATGGACCCCAGAAGCAAGATGGATAGCTAGACTAACTAGAATCCACAAGCCCTGGATTCAGTGAGAGACCCTACGTCAATGTATAAGGGAGAGAGCGACTGAGGACGTCACCTATGTCAGCTTCTATTCTCCACATACATATGCACATGTTCACATGCACCTGCCTACACACCTACAAACACACATACACATACATATAACACACATATACACTCAAGAAATATTCTAAAGGAGAGTCATGGGGCTGGAGAGATGACTCAGTGGTTAGCAGCATGTATTGCTCTTGCAGAAGACTCGTTTGGTTTCCAGCACCACATAGGGTAATTCGCAAATGCCTATAACTTTAGCTTCACGGGATATGACACCCTCTTCTGGACTCATTGGCTACCACGAATGTGTGTGGGCGCTTGCGTGTGCGCAAACACACACATACACACACACACACACACACACACACACACACAAATAAATAACAATTTATCTTAAAAAAGAACAGTCCTGGTAGCATTAGGGGATAATAGCATTGATTATAGTGGCTGTTGGCTACAGAGAACTTATCTCAGCCTCTCACTATCCCCACAGCACCTGCCTCACGGCAGCACTGGAAGCATGTAACATTGTGAGTTGTGCAGAAGAAATGGCAGTGCAGAGAAGTGAGCTCACTCACTGTACCACGAAGCTAGAAGGCACAGAACTAGTTTGTGTGATTCCAAACTGCTGCTCTTTACAAAGATGATGTATTGGTTAATTTTTGTTGCTATCATAAAACACCATGACCAAGGCCAGTTACAGAAAAAAAGAATTTGGCTTATGATTCCTAAGGGATAAAGAGTCCATCATGACAGGGAGACCTGACAGGAGGCAGCTGGAGCAGAAAGCTGAGTGTTCACATTTTCAAGCAGGCACAGGAAACTGATCGAGTGATACTAGAAACGGGACAGGATTCTGAATTCTCAAATCCCATCCCCAGAGCCCTGCTTTAGGGGCAAGACTGCACCTCCTAGGGTTCCACGACCTTCCCAAAACAGCATCAGCTGAGCAAGTGTTCAAGTACTTGAGCCAATGGGGGACACCTCATTCAAACCTCTCAGATGTGTAGATGGGCTCCATTCCAGAAGTTTTTGATAGTAAGGCACCAGCATGTGTATTTGATCTTGAAGAAAACAGGAAGCCACTTACAGTTCCATGAAGAAGGCAGTATTTTAGGAAGATGAGTATCATTTTTACCCAAGGATGCATTTTCTTTTGAAGAGAAAGCCAACTTATAAATGAGAAGCTATTGACCACAAAGGGCTTCTTTCCATAGGGTTTTATCAAGTGGCTTTCTTCCTTCCCTCTTAAGAGGCCTGTACCAATTTTAAAAAAGTGTTCGGTTAAATTGTTTTTGTTTTTCCCCTCCAATATTCTAAGATCCTCACACTAGTGATAAAGCATTGATGAACTCATAGACAGAGCACAAATACTATTATAGGAAACTGTTCCTTGATTTTTTTTTAAACTCTAAAACTTTATTTCAGTTTTTGTTCAACTGTTATAAGCGGAACCAATAGGAGCATCATTCCTGGTGGCTCAGAGTTTAGCTTCCTGTGTGTCCAGTTCTCAGCTTTTTTTGGTTTTATCATTGGGAGCTCTAATAAAGAAAAATGTCTACTATGTGAAAGGTGAACGTAATAACAATGAAAAGTAAAATTTATAAAGCTCATTTTACATATGAACAACTTTTCACAGGTTTTGCCTAATTTAGTCACTAAATGTACACATTAAGCTCAATGAAGTTAGGTGTTTTCTCAATGATTCTACACTTTGTCTGAGGAGCCTACGATAGTAAAACAAAGTCTTATTTGTTTTCATATACCCGAGGATAGTAAATATCTGGATCAGTAGAGACCATGTGCCTCCTTCAAATCTTGTCATCCAATTCCTTCTTTATAGCTAACCCGGCAGGAACACAGGAAATTTCACCTGCATTCATACCACTTCTTCCCTGCTGAGAAAGTGCTGAATTCTTGATGTTGATGACCATAGCAGTTATAAACTTGAATTTTAGTTTATAACTTCAGTCCCCCAAAGGACTCTTCCTTTGGGATATCTGTAGAACAAGTTCATCCCAGCCTGGCCTCTGCAGATCTCAGTGTGTTCACATGGCGCATACATACACGGATGGTGGAATTAGAAGGTGCATAGGCTTGAGTTGGAGAGAACAAGTAGCCAAAATAGCCTGTGTCTTTTTGTTTCTCTGTCTTAGAGGTTTGCCACCTGGCCCCCAAAACCTAAAGTTTCATCAGTCATTGCTGTGACATCAGAGCTCAATCCAGAAACAGCTGTCCAGAGCTAATTTATTTCCTAATGCTGAGGCACTGTTAATTTATAAATTACACTGGTAATTCAAGCTATTATTAATTTCAGATGGTGTAGGGCAAGCCTAATTAAAATATGACACCATTTACCACACGTATGTACCACGGACTACCATTTAAAATTAATGGGAATATTAAGTGTGACACTGGTCTCTGAGATGCTTTGCACAGTAATTACAGCATTCTAGCGTGAAAAAAATCTGACAAATGTAAGCCTGGAGTTGATAGTAAATAAACAACATCCGCGAAAGAGGAATCATAATTTCTTTACTTGAACTTCTTAGTTCCTCTACCTTTCCTCAGAACAAGGCTGGTATTTTTGCCCTGAAGATGTGTATTACTATAAAGCAGTAATACTGCAACAATGAAAAGTTTCTTTCAGGTTGGTGCTGTGAGTCTGTATGAGTTCAGGTAGATAGTTCGCTTTCTGTGCTGGACTGTGGGTCCTGTTTTCTGCTTACGAGCGCGTCCTTGCTTCTTCTCGTGAATTAGATGGCTCTGTTATGCTTGTTACAGTAGATATTCGTCTTCATCTCTTCTCCACACATAATGAGGAGAGTTTCTGTAACTACGTGGTGCAGGTTCTATGTCATGAATACATGTGAGGAAGTGCTCTGGTTCAAAGCATGGCTGGATGGTGGCATGAACTTAGCATGCTCAGAGTTGCAGTACGTTGGACAGTAATGCCTCCATTGCAAGATGGTGGGGATCATTTTGGGTTTTTTTCTTTTTGTTGCTATTATTGTTGTTGCTGTTGCTATTGTTACCATTGTCATGGTAGGAACGATGACAACACTGGTATGTGCAGCTGCAGCTTACATGCCACATGTGTCTCTTCTTAGAGTTACCAGTTTTATGCTGTGGGTCCATAGAAACTTGGGGCATTTGGGAGGTGTTAGGAGTTAGATACAAGAGTCCCTTTTCAGAAACTGGAGAGATGGCTCAGCGGTTATGAGCACTGACTGCTCTTGCAAAGGACCCGAGTTTGATTCCCATAAGCCACATGACATAGCAGCTTAAAATTGCCCAACTCCAATTCCAGGGGATCCAACACCCTCTTCTGACCTCCACAGGCATTACACAGTATGGGTGCACTGTTTTACCCATGCAGGCAATACACTCATACACATAAAATAAAAATAATAAATATATATTTTAAATATTTTATTTATTATTTATGTGTATGAGTGTATTGCCTGCATGTATGTGAGTGCACCCATGTCGTGCAATGCCACAGAGGTCAGAAGAGGGCTTCAGATTCCCCTGGAACTGGAGTTAAAGATGGTTCGTAGCCACAGGTGATGGGAATTGAACCCAGGTCCTCTGCAAGAGCAGTCAGTGCTCGTAACTGCTGAGCCATCTCTCCAGCTCCATAAAATATATTTTTTGAAAAGTATCCACTTTCCATTTCTGAGGCCATCCATGTGAATGTAGCTTCATTCCAACCCCATCTGTGGTTCCTAGAAATTTATAGGATTAACTTCATCACCAAGTGGGTAGCATATGAGCTTTCAAATGCTTTCATGTGCTATATACATTTTATTTGTTGCTCTAAGTAACTCTGTGAGGTGTTAGGTCTATTATGTGTATTATACCTGGAAAAGTGTTTCTCAGTTTCTAAGGATAATCTTAATTTTAGTTTGTTGTCCCTCTTGGCTTAGGATATTTTCTTTCCAATTATCTCCATTAAACAGAAAAGGGAAGATAATCCCAGAATATAAAAAGCATTTTTGCTCCTTATTTTCTATTGACAAGGAAACTAAAGCTCAGGACAACTCTGAGAGAGAACTTGGAAACCTATTCCCTAGGCTTAAATGTCTTGGACTTAGCACATGTAGTAGCCTGTAATCCTGGCACATAGGAGATGGTGACAGGAGGATCAGGAGTTCACAGTCTAGACAACATAGTGAGTTTGAAGCCAGCTTGGAGTATATGAGACCATGTCTCAAGAACAAAGATTAAAACAAAGCCTCAGTCTTTGGATAATTGAATGCTCATGACCAGATACCATGTGTGGATTATAGTATAAGAATGGTCTGATAATTATTCATAAATTTTTGCTAAAGAAATCAAATCAAATCTCTGAATGATTAAATGATGGGGAAAGATTTGCACATCCTCTTACTCTTTACTTTCTGCTTAGCTTGTATACAGTTAGACATCACATATAGGGTCCCAAGGTTGGTCAGGTTTTATATGTAAGAGCTCCAGGAACTTGATGTTTAGAAAATTGAACTTTCCCTATCTGGCTGATTTTCTAATGTGAAGACAAAGACGCATTTACTATATGAGTGTTTCACTGATGATGTGGCTCCTGTGTGTGTGTGTGTGTGTGTGTGTGTGTGTGTGTGTGTGTGCACGCATGTTGGCTGCTTGTGCAGCATCTTCAGTTGACTCATGCCCAAACTTGCAGTCCACATCTCAGCATCCCAGGCTCACTGTAAATGATGCCTTAGAGGTCAGAAAGAGTTAAGGTGCCTGCTCCAATTCCAGAGCGGACCACGTGGTAAGATCCCAGCAGTGTAAATGTCAAAATTATTAATCACTTATGGAGAACCAGTTAATTCTCTGCACTCATGCTTAGTTTAGTAGGAGCACAAACATTGCAGTGGGACCACCGGGGAGCCAAGGAAAAGGGGGGGTATGAAAGGCATAAGAAAAATGGGGGAGGGAGAGTCTGCATAGCTGCTAAGAATTTGAACTTACAAGGGGGACAGTTCTCCAGATGTAACCAGTTCATACTTTGTTTTCCAGTATATGCTTTTGGCCTTTTTCTCCCATTTTACTATACTTCACTCTTTCCTCTGCAGCTGTTGGCTTCGTGAGTGAAGACGAGTACTTGGAAATTCAGGGCATCACACGGGAGCAGTCAGGGGACTATGAGTGCAGTGCCTCCAACGACGTGGCAGCACCAGTGGTACGGAGAGTGAAGGTCACCGTGAACTGTGAGTGGCCTTGCCAACCCCCACCCTACCAGTGAGTGAGGCCGGACTGCCATCGATACGGCAGCAGCGACAAGCTTGCCAGCAGAGTGACAGGAAAAAGACCCAGCATCATTTCTGCTGCTCTGTTTGCAAGAACAACAATTCTAAAGTCATGGGTTTTGATACTATGTTAGAGTTGTCAGATTTTTTTTAAAGCAGCTGAGAATAAATTTATATAATGTCCACCTGAAATGCATGGCCAGAAAAATCAATAAATGCCATTAAATGCATACTTTACCCAAAGTTTTCTCATAATTTACTCTCGTGATCCACTGACTGCCTTCCAAACCAGATATTTCCAGTAGGACAGAGAAAACTGTGCTGGAATATATGGAACAAATATTACAACTGTGAACACTGTGGCCATTGTATCTTCCAATAGAGGCGCCGATATATGTGGAATACAGAAATAATTTGAATGTAAGTAGACATAAGTACAGATTTTCAGAGGATATGTCTCAAAATTTGAACTTGACTAATGGATATAGAACCCAAAAAATGTAAAGGCCACTGGTATGGTTCCTTCATTCTCCTTTTAGCAACCTTTTAAATTCTCTCTGACACTGACCTACATGAATTATGTACCCATCATGCACGCTTTCCCCTCCGGGTCCCTTGTTATATGCATTAACTAGGTTTCCTGTGACTTTCTGAGATTTTCTCTTAGAACAAAACTCAAGAACTAGACCATCAGCATAGAACTCTTCCCCTGTCAACATGGGCAGGATAGGATATGTAAAGGATATTGTCTATCAATTTGAATCTAGGTAATATGCACTTTAAGTAGCAAAGCAGATCTAACAATGCTTTCACATTTTTTTGTAATTTTAACTCTATTTTTAAATGGACTTAAGATTCTTTACAGTTGATGACAATGAACTTAAAAAAAAAAAGAAAAAATGGGAGCAAATGAAAAATCTATTACAGAAATTAATAAGTTAGGAGGAAATCATCTGGGTTTATATCCACAATCTGTCTTTGCACTGCTAAAGCAAAGAAAAAAAAATTCTGCCCTAAGATGTGCATCACCTGTAAGATAAAAGCATGTTCTTTTCTTGGGAGACACTTTCTTTTCTTGGTGCCATTACCTAGGAAAAATGGTTTCCAGGGTCTGTGTAAATTGACACATTGTGATACAGTCAACATAGCACACACCATGCCCTTACATCAAGCAGAACAGTATGTTCAGCATGGCTGTTTGTATAATGCACATCCATGCAAACTGCTGGAATGCCACAGGTAACTGAGTGGAGGCTTCATATAGATGGAAACCATGCAAGGAGGTTTAGCTTGGCTTGACTTGGTTCAGATTCCATTTTAGAATGCCCACAGGAAAGACTTGTCTGTATATCTTTCAGGCAATTCTCTGTGGATATTATTACTTATAACTGAGATTATGATCGAATTGAATAGTTCAAATTTGTACACTTTGGCAAGAACCTGGTATGCAGAAACTCTGTAAAGCTGATTAAAGGTGGTGATCATCATCCCATGGAGTGTAAGGCTAAAAGGTTAGCATCATCTTAGGAAAAACTAAAAAACTCAAACAATCATTGTGCCTCAACTGCTAGCCATTCCACCTCAGTACAGAGAAAGGAGGCAGCACATGCTGAAAGATGAATCCTTTCTTTAGAACAGCATCAACAATGTTTGCATTCTCTAGAATAATCTGTACAGCAACTTGACAGGGTACACAAGGATAAGTAGGACAGAGAATAAGAAACAAAACCCATGAATGGGGCAGGCCTTTTCAGTTTAAGATGCATTCTTAAATGGCACAAACATCTTGTTTCTACAGATCCACCATACATTTCAGAAGCTAAGGGTACAGGTGTCCCCGTGGGGCAGAAGGGGACACTTCAGTGTGAAGCCTCAGCAGTTCCTTCTGCAGAATTCCAGTGGTTCAAGGACGACAAAAGGTAGATTTTCCCTCTCCTTACGAATTTCCTCTGCAGGTTCCTGACTGCTGATGGTTGCAACTGAATCCCTGCAAAATTCTTTCCAGACATCCTATAGGGGTATGATGAGTGAAAAAGCTTTTTCTTAACACTAAAAAAAGTTCAGCTAGGTTCTCAATGCTATCTTCAGAATTATCACTTGCCAACCAAAAGGATAATACAATTTAACCAAACAAAAATCACAAAAGTCACCAACAGCATTGTAAGGTTAGTGATTTTTTTTTTTTACAGACCATGAAAATAATGTGTTTGGGGGTCTAGAGAATTGACTTAGAGCTTAAGAGCACTGATTGCTCTTTCAAAGGACCTGGGTTCAATTCCCAGCACCTAACAACCATCTTAACTTCATTTCAGGGGATACGACACCCTCTTCTGACCTCCACAGGCACTGTATGACATGGCACTTACATGCAGGCAATACACTCATACACATAAAAATAAATAAATAAATAAAATATTGAGAATGTGTTCTACCTGAAGCTATTTTTAACACATTCCCAGGCTCATATGAAGTATAAGAAACCCTCTCCAGCCTCTGGGAGGGGCTCCCAAGTTAGCAGAACCCCACAGGTTTTCCCTTCCCTTCCTGAGGTTATCAGCAGTGCTGTGTGAGGGTCCCTGACCCACTTGTACCTTCCCTTTATGCCCAGCTTGTTCTTTCTCTGTAAGAATAAAGAGTCTGGACTGTCCCCTTCCTTCACATTGTTGTAGCCATCACAGAGACATTTGTTGTGAGTCACTGAAGATGATCATTTTGAGGAGTTATCAAATTGCATGTCAGCTCAGGGGTCAGCTGCTCAGTACAGCCAGGCAACATGGCAATTACTGCTATCAAAGAGCTATTTTAAGGTGGATGAACAACAAATAAATGTGTAAGCCCTGTCTGTGCTCAGAATATTTTCATAAAAGCAGAGGTGGTGGTGCTAGAGATGCTACAAAGTCTTGTGGCATTTGTGGGTGGAGAAGCAAAGAGTGAAAGAGGCTGAGAGGCTGAGGAGGGAAAACAAAGAAGAAAATTAGAGAAAGAGCAGTGAGAGAAATTCCATCAAAGCAGTATCATACTACATGGACTGCACTCACTGCATTGTGGTTTATGTTATTCAAGCAGCCAATAAGGCCTTTCAAGTTCTTCTAGTTTCTCAGTCAATAACTCAATTTTTTAGAAACAAGTTATTTCATCATAAGATCCAGTGAGGAGCAGTGTTTGGGAATTGTTAGGATACATCCTGGCAGCCTCCAGTAAAGTACAGTGTCATCTACCACCCACTTTATAGAACTGAGACAGAAAGAAGCAAGCAAACTCACAGAGAGACAAGAGATAGAACTGGCTGTTTCCTTCTCTCACAAACTCAGACATCCTTCTTTTCTACTACCCTTCTCATTTTTCTAAAGAGAAACAGAGGCGCAAAGGTCCAAGATCTAAAGTACACATACATACCCACAACCCCCCACACACACACATTCTCTCTCACTCACAAAGAACTGTTGAGCTCCAGCCTCAGTTCTTGAACACAACCTAGCTCTTTATGAAAATGAATCGGCTGTATCCTGTTATTCAAATCTCTGATGAGATAAAAGCAAGTAATATAACACAAAATCAAGCTATCAAAACACATGAATAAAATACAGCAAAATGGCCCATGTTCAAGCAAAGGAAGCGAGCTGTCCTCTTGCTTGGTCAGAGGAGGGGCTATCATCAATGTCATCATTTACCCCAGAGGAAAAGGAAGACATCAGCATCACTCCAGTACTGGCTGAGAGACCCTGGCTCAGGCAGATTTGTGACCTCCTTTAGATTCCTTTCCCAGCTTCTCCTCTGCTCCTACCCGTTGATTTTGTTCTCTGTCCATTTACCCATGTGCTCATGTCTTCATTTCCAGTGTCCTCCCATTGAATGTGTTTCTCTGTCTTCTCAGCTCTCAGCTTGACAAGAACATTTATTTCTACCACATGGTCCTTGCCACAACTTTTCTTGTCTGTGCCTCTGAGACTGCCAGGCAACTTTGGTCTCAGGTCTCAGGGAGAATATGACATCTGTCTCAGAAAATGACTCCTGAGGTCCATTCTGTTTCCACTGACATGAGAAGAATTCAGGAGCAAATGGGAGGAGTCTTTGTGGAGAAGACAGGCAGTTTTCTAGAAGTTTAAGTTACAAATCTTTGGGGACTTCATTCTAGTGCCATTTCACTGCCTGCTCCTATGTCTGCTGTCAGTCAAAGGGAGAAGAAATGGAATTCTATTCTCAGAAAACTTCACCCACCTAAGAGGAACAGTAGCCACTGAAATATCTACAGCTTCATTAAGAAACTGAAGGCTGATAGCAGTAGGGAATGTGTGAGTGCCTGAGAAGGGGGGATATGTGTCATCCCAGGAGTGTGAAGTGCTGCAAAGTGCTGCCGGCCACCCTGCACTGTGTTTAGCTAAAGATATTTCTTAGCTGTCAAGTAGGAATCTGCTTTGGGTAAGCCTCTTCCCACTATGGAACCAAAATCTAATTCACAGCTTCGTTCTGATGTGAAGACTTCCCTTCCCATTCCACAAACACTGTCAAACCAGCAAATGGGATCCATACCCATGACCAGCTCACAGAAGCCTCCTCACCGTATGGCAGCTTCCTGAGCCTCCCTTGGACAGCATCCCCCACTGGATCAGCTTCTATATAACAAGCTGGAGACAGAAATGTGGCTTCTGGTCCAGTAGAAGGGTGCCTCATGCCATTCCACAGTGCCAAGGAGCTTTTCAATGAGTACTATAGTGTAGACCAGTCTACTGCCCCTAGCTTTTGAGAAAGGAAGGTAGATACCCAGAGGAAACTATATAATACAAAGGAAGGAAAGTCCTTTGAATGGACCAACCGACCTCCCTGGTAGCTAACATTAGCTGAGACCCTGAGCCAAAATTTCCTCTCTCTTTCCTGCTCAAGAGTGTCATCCTGTAAAACCATAAAATGAACCTTTTGACATTGACAAATCAGCTGCTTTCTATGCCAAGAACATATAGTGACCCAGGAGCAGACAAGAGTCCTCTTGTCTGACTTCAGAGAAATGCCATATACTGAGTTACATTTCAAAATCAGCAAAGCATTTTCTCATTGTTCTCTTGCCTTGCTCTTCTGAATACTGTCTCTGTCCAGTTGAGGATTCTCACACTAGTTCTTTGCCCCAATGTGTGTCCTCTGCACCTGCTTCTTAGTGTACCCACCTGCCTTTTTACTCTGCGTAGGCCTTACACTAGTCAGGTCCTAAACAAACAATAGATGGTTTTCTCCATGTCCCCTGTGATCCTTCAGGATGAAGGCTTTTTTGTCCTGGATCGTCTTCTCTTTTCTATAGCACAGAATCAGCTTATGAGCAAGGAATACTAAGTGTTTAGGAAAAGTTAAAGACCAACTTATGCTTTTCCTGAGATATGACATCAACCTTTCCAAAGGAAGAGAACTGGTCTAAAGTTCCTATGTAGACCCCTGATTGTAACAGGAATTATTGCTGGCATCCTCCTAAATGACCCCAGTGAACTCTTCAGCCACTTCCTCCTTGACAACTCTACATGAAATATATGGTCCTATAATATAAGCATGTCTATCCTACTTCCTTAACCCCATGGCATTGCTTTAGAGACCATTTCAACCAATACCATCAACACAAGCCCTGTGGAATACTGACTTGCCATGATGGATTACTTAGGAAGATTGTCCCAGATTGATCTCTAAGATACTCTGGGCCAGATCACTCTTCTTAAGTTCTTCAGCATCTCATGATGTGAAAATGTTCTCTAGTTATTCTCCCCTCTTCACATCCCAAAAAACAGAAGTCTTATCTATAGAATGCCTTGAGCACTTAAGAAGGAATTGCATTGCCCAGGTGTTGAAAAACTGTTCTTTCAAACTATTCTGGTTGTTCCTGTTTAAGCTTGAGTTTTCATTGCCATCACCCATCACCATCAGAGTCTTCATTATCACCATCATTGGAACCAGACAAGTACATACTTCTGAGCACCTCCTGCATTAACAATACTGTTCTACGTGTCACACGGCTAGTACAAGCTGTTGTTCTGTGACTGACAGGGTTACAAAACAAAGGTAAAGGGATGTGCCTGCTTTTAGAGGACTTAAATCTGAGTATAAGGAGGTAGATAACCCAACTGGAGTGTCTTCAGACTCACATACCAAAACAGAGAAATACAAGGGCACGTGTCATCCTATGTGAACCTATGGTATCATTGAGTAGAATGAATATGGTCATGAAGGTGTGGTGGGGGGCAATGAAAATGTCATTAATTCTAGAATCTAATTCTTTCCCATGAGAGAAATTGACCATCTCCTTTCTTCCCCTCCCCCAACTCCCTTTTTGTCTCTTGTTTGTCTTAGACTGATTGAAGGAAAGAAGGGAGTCAAAGTGGAAAACAGACCTTTCCTCTCAAAACTCATCTTTTTCAATGTCTCTGAACATGACTACGGGAACTACACGTGTGTGGCCTCCAACAAGTTGGGCCACACTAATGCCAGCATCATGCTATTTGGTGAGACTCTGCCCTGAGCTGGGCACCCAGGAAGTGTCAAGTGGGGAAGGGTTGATGGAGGGATGAGAATATGGAAGAAGAGAAGCAAAAGTGAGCTAGGCAGGGCGAGTGAAAGAAGGGGAGGGGGGGAGAGAGAACTGACTCATGCAGATATGAAAAAAAATCAGAAATGGAAAAAGAAAAATGGAAAGGAATATTCATTTCATTCTAAAATGACAAACGTCCTGAAAATGGTAACTTTTCTTTTCCTTCAGTGATGTCTCCGAAACTGAATCAAGGATTATAATTGGACAAAGTAGTTAAGAACCCATAGAAGAGCATTTACAATTTCAATCCTTTGCTCACTGGGTTAATCTAACATGTTCCCTTCTCTGAAACTTTCTTCCAGCCACTGGAACATAAGAGAAACTGAATTACATTCATAAGAGCAGAATCATGGGCCTTGGAATTTTTAATAATATGCATTTCAGAGAGAAATAGATAAAGAAGACAGAATGGGATTTTCCAGATTTCCTATTTGTGCTGAGCTAGTGAAGACATTTGTCCATCCATATCATCATTTTGAAAAGTGTCATACAGTTATTCATGCATTCATTCCGGAATTCGTTATTGAAGGACTAACTGTATAAAGCAAATTATTCTGTCTTCATTTCAAACCTGGCACTGTATTGGTGGCAGAAGCAGGAAGCAAGATTCTCGGAGACACCTGGACTCCCATGCCCTGTGAGCAGTGTCTGTGCGGGAGTGAGTCCCTGTACCTGTCTGTCCTCAGGAAGGATTCCAGATGTCTAGCAATGGCTTTAAAGTCTTAATGAATGCAGATAGTCCCTACAGGCTAAGCCATTGATTTCTGACTGGCTCTTGAGCACGTTTCTCCATACCCCACCAAGTTCAGGGATTATAGAATTTTCTAATCAGTTTCTCCAACTCTGTGTTGTAGAAACAAATCTGAGAGACGGCTCAGCAGTTAACAGCACTGGTTGCTCTTACAGAGGATCCGAGAGCATCCACAGGGAGGCTAATAACCATCCTGTAATTCCAGTTCCAGGGAATCTGGCACCCTCTTCTGACCTTTCTGGGCATTGAACAACACAACCTGGGTGCACTTACATACATACAGGCAATACTCATAAAATAAAAATAATAAATAAAACTTAAAAAATATACCCAAATGTGGTAGAGACAGAATGCAAAACCACAAACATAAATTATGGTTTTTCTGAAAATTCCTAAGCAATACCATACTCTCAAGGGCTCCACCCTCCCCTCTGCCCTACCATGTGTCCTTGGTGCCAGTGTAATGTTCCATGCTGCCATCTATACTTCTACATCACATCCTCTCAGCTTCTTGATCAGCATGTGAAACATAGCCCAGCTTTATCTGAGAGATCTGGGAAAGGAAAGGCCATCCTTGATCCCAGAGCAAACAACTCAGAAGGGGGCAGGCTGTGATTAGAGTGATTGATCTGCCTGGCATCTCTCACAACACAGAGATAATTTTAAGTGCCCCTCTCATTTGTCAGGCCATTTGGGATGTCGGCAGGTACCTGTCAGCATGCACAGAGGGCCAGGATTAGAAAGAAGCAATCCCATCCTCACTTGCCTACATATCCAAGACTTGTCCACACTCTTTCCCTCAGTGCCTTCTCACATCCTGCTCTGTGGCCACAGCCCTGCTCATACTTGTAAATAGTCTTCCTCCTCCTTCCAGCTCCTCTCTGTTCTGATTTGGAGGTATGAAATGGCTTTGCCACTGTCATAATTGCTGCTGTCTAACTCTCCAGCCCTCTTCCCTTAAGCTATCTCAGGATGAGGACAGGAAGAAGCAGAAGACTCTTAAAAGTAAAATAACTGGCATTTGTGACAAGAAAATCAATGATGCCTGGGTCATAAGTATGCTCTTGTCAGTAGACCTGTGTGTGGCAATTATAACTTTGTCTCCCCTTCCCCTCCCACCACTAGTCAGATAGCACTCACCCTGCCCCTCCTTTGGGACATCCTCTTCATTGACAGCATTATGGAGTCTAGGGTTCTCTAAAGCAACCATTATAAAGAACCTTTGAAAATGAATTAAAAACTGGGCTAACCAAAGATGAATGGAATACACTGGGGATATTCTTTAATGAAGGAGTTCTCAGAACCATATCATGGGAATCTCTAGGAGAGAGCTGCAAACCTGTATCAGCTTCAAATTAGTCAAACAGAAACGAATTTCATTTGTTAGTGTTATTAGAGAGACTATTCCTGAGGAGCCCATCACAGAAATGCTACATGGGTACCATCATTCCATAAAACTAGTAAAACTTCGCTAATGTTTAAGGAGAGCATTTTCAACCCCTCAGCTCAAGCTGGACTTCGACCAGGCATTGTTGTGGTTCCTAGCTCATTAGTGAGGCTCATTATCAATGAGGTTCTTTGACAAATACCAATTTATTAGGGCATGGTCCATGTCATTTTCACTAAATTCCATCAAATAGTCTACCACAGATTGGACAGCAGCATTTACTTTTTGTGAATATACAACATCGGTAATGCAGTTCATTCTCCAGGACCACTGCAGAAAGCAGTGTATTATTGTCATTTTTGTCATCAACTTACACATAAACCACGTCGTACTGAAAAGTGAGGAATTTTGGTATAAGGATTCCAATGGTGATTATATCTCAGGAGACTTAAGTCCAAAGTGAGTAGGTAGATCTTCCCATTACGAACCAATAAGGCTCTGAGCACCTGATCTCTGGGCCTACAGAGCTGGCAGTGGATTTCTGAATCACAGTGGTTTCAGGGGGTTCTTATTCTGATCATGGTACCATGGGATCAGAAATTCCTGCACATAGCCTCCAATGGTATGATAACGGGATAAGGATGTGGAAGGGAACTCTCACCTGGGAAGAGGCTTTGCATAAGCTAAGTGTGAATCCATCTGCACTGGGAAATACATGCAGTGACTCACCACCTTATTTCTCCATCATCCCATCCAGGAGAGGAATCAAAGGCCTTTCAATGTTTCTTTTGCTGTACCTTGTCCTTTTGCTTTGGTTTTTGTGTCTTGTGTTATTTATCCATTCCCCAAGAAATGCTTGTGAAATGCAGTATACAAACTATATATGAAACATATATAGATACTGTATATAATCTATGTGTTTGTTTTCATTTTTCTCTCCTGTATGGCCCCCACCCGATTTAGAACTAAATGAGCCTACAAGCTCAACTTTGTTGCAAGGTCAGTATCTCCCTTGCCTTATGTTTGCTCTCCCCTCTCCTCAATCCCAGAGCCCTCATCCTCTCCCTTTCCCTGCTGTGGATTTCCTGACATTCTTAGCAGTAAAGTTGCTTAAAACTGTGGAAGTGGAAGGCTATTAAAGGAGGTTCTTGGGACCTGGTGAAATTCCATGGTAGATTTTATTCTGATCATCTCTTTCCCATACCACCTAGGAGGGCTAAGAGTGGGAAGGCAAATAAAACATCATTAAAATATCAAATACAGAAACCAGCATAAGGATAAGATTTGAAAGAATAAATCTGAACTGATAGGAAGACAGTACAACCACTAACCTCAGTGATAGCCAATGGCAGGTTATCACTTTTCGTAAGAAGTGCTCTACTCAGTGCCCCTCAGCAACAGACTCAAACACATGTTCGTGGAGGCTCAAATGATCCATGAAACAAGCCACCATCATCTGGTCCACAAGGTTCTCCAAAAAAGGCCTATGCAGGAAGTAATGATCTCGGGCAGGGTACCAAAGAACCATCTCACAGCTGACCTTTAAGAGGTCTCAGTTCTTAAATAAATCACAAAATCTTATTTGGACTCAATATCTTCTTTTATAAAGTATAATCTACCCTATTGAGTTCCAAGTCCATCTATAAATACATTTTAAAAGGCTTTGAAGCCAGTTGGGCACATTTTAAATTTCCAGATAATGGCTGAAAGACAAAGACTTCCTCCTCTGTAAGGGACACATTCCATCCACTACTACCTCCTTTTTTTTTCTCGATCTCTTCTCACCAGGCTTTTGGCCTCCTCTTCCACTCTGAGCTCCTGCACATGTATGACTTCTATAGCTCCTACCATGCTGTGGACACTCTGTGTCCCTTCCCATTTCCCTCAGGTCCACCAGCCAGTGTGAGTGACATGTTACAAGTACAACAAAGTTTTGCCACATGTCATTGTCCTCCTCTAGGGGACAATTCTGATTTTGTATGTTTGTTGTTTGCTTGTCTATCTGTTTTGCCTAGCTGGAGATTGAACCCACGATATATTACAGGCTATGCAAGTGATTTACCACTGAGCTACATACCCAGTCTTTAACACCAGTTTTGACCCAACTGAGCCCACTGGGAAGAAATCTGAAAAGTTAATGAGAGAAGTGACTTTCCTTCCCCACAACCTAATCTTCTGACCTCCTTCTTCCCACCCCTTCCCCTATACCCATCCTATTCATCCATTTACATTCTGACTGTGTGGACACAGCATTAGAACAGCATTAGATCTGGGAGGCAGAGTAAAAGATAGAAAGAAATAAAGTACAGAGGAGCTATGTGACAGATGAGGAAAAATGTTTTTATCATGAAAAGAGGCAGGGCTGCATTATTCACCTTAGTGATGCATAGCACCATGGTGATGAACCAGGAACAGAAAAATGAAATAAAGAAATAAGAAGGAGGAGAGTTAGTGAACATATTCAGACTCAGCTTGTGATGTAACTTCTGCTTTTGAATCCCCAATGAGGCACCTTCACAGATCTAAAATAAAGAGGATTAGAAAAGCATTAACGTCAATGGTAGAAGGAATAGGTGTTACCATGATGCTTTCAGAAGTTATTAAACTAATTCTGACTCCTAGAACTTCATTCTTAAAGGAAATAGGAGCGTTTGACAGTCAGGTAATTATTCCTAACAAGAAATGCTTAATTGGAGTTATAGTCAAACAATGGAGAACCATCTCCTCACAAAAATGCCATGCGTGTGACAAACAAGAACAGGTCTCTATTCCTGCTGACTGAGCAAAAGACTAGGAGCAGGAGAAAATATTGTCAGGGTCCAATTGCTGAGCAGAGCTGTGATGTCTCACGAACCTCTTTTCAATCTGTGTTAAAGTATCTCTATGCCCACGTGCCCACTTCATACTCCTACTCCTAGTCTCTGCTTATCCCCTAATTTTAACATCCTTATCATTGGGTGAAAGGCAAGGCAGAAGTCATAGACTATAGATATCTGGAATATTCTGACAGATTCATGAGGCCTTCAGGATAGCCACTGGACTCTATTGTGCAACTAGGAGTATTTTAGAAGAAGCAGACATTGCCCTTGAACACATTCACTTATTTCAACTGTGTTCCTTTTCCCTTGCCTTGGCTAGTGTCCAATAGACCAGAAGAGTTACCTGTTTTCTCAGAGAGTACCTCCAAGTGATGTTCATCTTATCAGAGGAACACCAAAAAGATTTATAGAAATGTATGGGTCTCTACTGACAATGAGCACTTGGCTTTAAGAGAAGTTCAAAGCTACTTTGCTGCCTAATAACTGGATGGACTAGAAGGTTTTTGATAAGAGAATTTCATTCCTCCTCAGCACTTTTCGCCTCTCTTGACATATTTCTCTGCTTCCCTTTTGCAAACACAACAGATTACATGTCACCTTCGAGTATTAATATTTGGTGGTGGAGGATTCTCACAGTGATACATAAGGACTCCAGGCTGTGCCATCATCCCTCACAGAGTGTCTACACAGGCAGAAGTGTGGGGCCTACACTGCAAGCTCAGCAGCTCCTTTTCTATCCACTGGCCCTCTCCTCTGTTTTTGATCTTCTCAGATTTGATGGTATCATAGGGCTAAGTAAAGTTGACTGATTAATGCTTGTGAAGCTCATAGCAGCCATTAAAGCAGTGTAAAGAATGGGCAATCTGAGTACACTCTGAGTATCAGAAAGAAGCAAATGAGACAGAAAAGATCATCAGTTCTTCCCGTAGAGAATTCAAGATAGTTAATTAAGCCAGCCTACCAAGGAATTAAACAGTTAGCATTTCTATGACGTGTATGTGGAAAAACAACAACAATAATAATCTCTTACCTTCTTTCTGGAATTGTTGAATGAACATTTATTCTCAACAAGCCCTTCTCTGTCTGTGAGAATGAGAGACCAATCGTGAGTACTTAGATTCAGTTATGAGTATTTGCTTTGCTGGCTGAATAAACCCTTCTGGATTAAGCAGAGACATTGAATATTGCCTGACCAGGAGACTAAAAGTTTAAGTAAAGGGGCTCTTTTTCCTTTTAGTTTTTGTTTCCATTTTCACATATTTTTCTCTTCTTCCCATTCCCTTCCCTGTCTCCATTCCTTCCTACCTTCTTTCTTCTATCTTCCTGCTTCCCTCTCTACCTTCTTTTTTCTTTCTCTCCTCCCACACCCTGCCTGGCTTTGTATTAATACATCACTAGCAAAGAGGTCAGGGAAATCTTAATCAAGGCCTTGTTGAAGAAAAAGTTTGAATTTCTAGGGATTATTTCTTTTCTTGATAGCCAAGATGCCACTCAAAGACAGATCATATGGTTACTATTGACTTTAGAACTTTCACAAGATTCCCTGTACAGATACAAGTATAGCAAGTCACCATGACAGAAGTGATGGTGTTGAAATTCTTACATCTCCTCTTAATTCTAGAACAAAGGCAATTTTAATGGCCTACTGCCTATATAAAGAACACCACACCTGCATTCCCCCCCCCCATGTGCTGCTCAGCAAGGGTGGCAAACCTGATCTTTAACGGGAAAGGCTGAAATATTGCAGTGCAGAAAAGACCCAAAACACTGGGTTCTAGATAAGACCAGGGACAGGTGTCAAATTGTTCTCTACTTTTGTGGATGCTAAAGAGTTGGCCTTCTTTCACATAGTGTGTGCTAGGAGTTCAGGGGTAAGTGCGAGTGGGGACAATTAAGCTGAAGTTGTTTCCAGATATTTGCTTTAGCACCTAAAGCAGGAATGTGTGCCTTCAGCTTCCTCCTCTTTCTGATTGTCCCCCATGACATGGAAGCTTACTTCTGTCCTTCCTGTAGCCCAGTCTGAACTAGCACACCCATCACTCTGTGGATGATCCTCTCCCCCTCCCCCACACAAGATATCTCACATTTGCTTTGTTTGTTTGTGGTTTGGAGACCAAAAAGTTGTATGTCTTCGTTATCCCTCAAATTCTCCCCAAGTTGTCCTTTCTTCAGGGCTCCTTCCTTCTTGGCACAACCGGCCCCTCCTTAGCTGGGCTGTTTCAATAGCCCAGTGAACACTCCAAGGGACTGTCCTTGCCAACTGCACAGAGCATATGGGACCATCACACCTGGCTTTCCTCTCCCATCCTGGCTTTATATCAGCATTTCCTTCAATGACAACGCATTTGATCACCTTTCACATCTTTGTATCTTCAACAGGACATTGTGGGGCTGCTAACATCCACTTACATCAGGAACTTCTCATAGGTTTGGTGCCTTTAAAGAACAGCTTGAGAGCTTGAAGCATAGCTATGTATGTATCTGACTGCAAGCAAGCACTGTAGTTGCATTTAGGATGCACTGCATCTAAGACTGTTTTCTTTCTAATTGTGAGGACTTATGCACAGAGACAATAGACTTTTCAATGTACAACACTCTCATGTCATTTCATACCCTCCCTGTATCCAGGTGAGCAACTATGCAGGCCCTTAGCTAAAGAGGGGTTTAAAAGATGAATGATCATTATAAATCAAGCCAGACAAGCCTTCTGCTATCCACAGAAAAGTTGCAGACGCTTTCTGTGTGTTTCTCTAAGAGCTTGCTACGGGGAAATGGGAGTCTTTCACAATCCAGTCTACAGAGTAGCCATAATTTTTATAGGGGCTCCCAGCAAATGTCACTGTCTCAGGTGGCCCCAGAGAGAAGAAGCCCAAGAGGCCATCTTGAAGTCAAATATATCAAAGGTCGAGGCTCCTCCACCATCTAAGAGCTCACTCAACAGTGTTTCCGAATTTAAGTCCAACTTTCACATTTCATACGTAGCACAGCTACCTGCGCTCATATTGCTGTAGTATAAATTTTTCTGTGTCAGCCAACTTTATTCCTAAGGCCGAAAGAATTCATCAAATTAGAAGATAATCTAAAGAAAGAAAGAATGTTGCTCTACAAAGAGATTTTGACACGACAGCTTAGACTGCAAAGGTATAGAGCATCTCCTGCTAAGATTAGGTGGAGGATTAGGAGCTGCTTCCATCTGTGGTCCGCTCTAACAGTCATTCGTACACTTCCTTGGCCTCCAGTTCACTTCCAGCTAGAAAACTGAAGGGGGATTGTGAGTGCTGGGCAATGGTTAGTACAGCAAGACTCAGGTCTAAGAGGCCGGGGGAATCTCTTCAACGCAGAGCATCACCTTGTTCCTAAGACCATCTGAGGGCAAATTGAGCACCTCTAGCTGCTTTCTGCCTTAACAGTGGCTTATTTTTAATTTTTTTTAGAAGTGAAAACTACAGCCCTGACCCCTTGGAAAGGTTGGTATGTTTACTTCTCAGGCAGCTGATGCCTTGGTGGTAATGGGGTATGTAGATCTCTTCACCTTCTGCCTACATGCCATCTTTTCTAAGCTTACCTCTGGAAGCAATCTAGAAGGACCCCTCCCTGACCTTGAGTGGCTGGGCATCAGTTTAGATTAACCCCATCCCCAATGATGTCACATCCTCCTTGAGTCGCTCCACTTGCACGAGTTTAACTGGTCTTTGCAGTGGCACTAATGGACCTGTACCGGGAAGAGTCCAGTTCTGGGCTCCTGCCACAGGCTTGTCTTTCCTTGCTGATGGAGCTCTAATGCAACAGTCTTCTCAGACCTTGGCCTTGCATGCTGCCTTTTGCTTATTCCCTGTTCTCCTTCTCTAACTTGGAGCTGGAAGGGAAGTGGGGAAGGGGGAGGGGGGCCTGGGAGGAAATGGGGGGTTCTTGGGTGAGTCATTTGGCCAGGAATAAAATGTGTCTTATTTGAGGCTTTCAATCCTGCCAGATGTTTCAGATGGATAATTGACACTCATCACAGTTCTCTGGGACCCTAACTGTCCTAGTAATTAGTCTCTTTAGGCCTCTGCTGCTCTCTAATGAGATAGTGTCAATAAAGGCATCCAATGTGGGTGGAGGCGTGGCTGGATGGAGAACAGATGCCTCATCTGTGTGACCATGTCACCAGGCAGATGGGCTGAGCTGTCACTTCCCTAGCACCCCCTGGATTAGGGCCTTGCTCTCAGCAGGGTGTGAGTCAAGTTTGTCTGGATCAAGGATCCTTACCCCACAGCATTCTTCTCTGTGCTCAGGGTTGGGCAGGCCAGTCTTCAGCAGTGTCCAGCTGGGTCTCCAAATTCTTGCCCTTCTCTGAATGTACATGATCTGAGCTAGTGGGAAGCAAACTGCATTTGGAAACTGAAGTTAAGGAACCAGGAAAGGTTCATAAGCTCTGAAAGTTAGTTTCCACAAATTCCAAAATTCCAAATTCCACAAATTCCCCCTGCCCTTTCTGATTGCCGGTACTGTACCTGAATTCCTAGCCCAAGTGGTTTTGCTTCTGGGTAGACAGTTCTAGAATCTTCAGTCACTTTATTGGACAGAGTTAGAAAGGGAGTGGAAGGGTACCTGTAAGAGAAATTGAGGCAAAGCAGAAAACATGATAGGGAAAGTATTGTTTCTTATATGACTTTTCTTTCTTTCTTTCTTTTTTTCTACTTCTTCCAAGTATTGTTTAAAAGAAAGAAAAACAGAACAAAGTAGATGTGGACATGTCAGCATCAGTCAGGGCTGTTTACTTTTTTCAGCAAACACTGAATACTTGCCACGACCAGTGACCAGTAAGACACACACCCTGCCCTTAGGAAGCCCATAGCAAGCCAGATGCGGTGGCACACAACTGTAATCTCAGTACTTGGGAGGTTGATACAGGAGGATCAAAAGTTCAAGGTCAGCCTGAGCCTACATAGGGAGATCCTGTTTCAAAGAAACAAGAAACAAATGAACAAGAAGAGGAGGAGGAAAAGGAGAAGGAGAAGGAAGAGCAGGAGGAGAAAGAGGAAGAAAAGAGGAGGAGCAAGAAGAGGAGGAGGGAAGGGAGGAGGAAGAGGAGGAGGAGGAGGAGCTCGTAGCTCATAGGAGAAACTGCATGACAGGCAAATAAAAATTGAATTCAGGGTGATATTTAATAGCAGTATGCATATGGTACTGAAAAAAAAAAATCAAGGAAAGCTGATAGAAGTGACTGGAGGCCAGACAGAGCTGCAGTAGAGAGTGGGAGTGAGTTAGATGAAGAGCCATTCAGACAAAAAGACAGAGGGTGTGAAAACATAAAAGAAAGAGACCATGGCTGGAGAGTGCCAGCCTGTGTGTTTGTGTCTTTGTGTGCACATGCTTGTGTATACACGTGCTGCCTCTGTATGTACACATGTGCCAACATGCACTGGAGCAAAAGCACCTAAGAAAGCATGACAGGAAGACAGTCAAAGGCAGCAAGCAGACGATACAATATGATGACAAGCGTTCTGCCAAGAAGCTGAGTGCTTTTGTTAGGGCTGTACGACTCAGCTTGAGCAGTTTGAAACTGTAGAAACATTACTATAGAATTAACATAAGGGACAAATGTGCTAGGTCCAGGCAGCACATGGCAAGACTAGCTGGTCAACATTGTGATTTAGAAGGTAAGTCAAAGCAGGCTGTCTCTTCTGGCTGGTATGTCCAGACCCCTTACATCAGGCTACCTCTGTTTCCTGCTCCTTCCAACCAGCTCCTCCAAGACAGATTTCCTGGAGGTGCCGGAAAGATTCACAGAGTAGGGCAGCATAAGGTAGAGGCGATGGGCAGGCTATCGATGGTCACTAAAGCCTGAATAGGAACTGCAGGAAGGCCTTCCAACTATTTCAGGACAGCTCTTCTTCCAAAAAAGGCAATGTGTTCATGGGCATTTTTCTTGTTTTCTATAGAAAGAATTCGCTGGCTTAGGACCTGTCCCTATAGACTTCCTGTGGTGCTTCCCATCATGGAACAGAGCCACAATGGAGCTCTAGGGGGTATACTAATGTGACTAAACAAGGGTGTCAGAGAGAGTACCTGGCAAAGCCTCTAGGCTATTGTGCAGAGTCCCCAGACTAGAACAAAGTGTTTTCTTACACGGGAATCAGACAGGGCCTCTGCTGGCCATATGAATGATTGTGGCTTCTGCCCCTCAATCAATCATGAAAGGATGGAATACAGGAGAGGAAGAGCATCCAAATACTCACAGGAAATTGGCACTTATTCCCCTATCTTTTTTGTCCCTAGGCATCTTCTTGGCTAAAGCAGGAAGGTGGGCAGAAGAGGGCAGCTTCTGCTGGGGCTCAATAGGGTCTGAGATTCAAACTGAGTATCTGAGCATTCAGAGGAGCAAATGAGATAAAAGCGAAAAGAATTCATGTGCTAACAGTTCTGTGTTCTGCTAGGTTCCCATCAGGCCAGGTGTACAGCAGGTGAGGTACACAGGACACATTCAGCTTATACTTTGCAAGTTTCATGTAGGAAGATGGAATGGACCACTCATTTCACCAGGGAAGATATGAATCCTGGCTCTCACAGTCTATCGCAGAGTCCTCAACCTGGGACACAGACAGGGGCCAAAATGGGAAAACTAATGGAACAGTCCAGAGGGGAAGGACTTCTTCAAAGGATAGAAATATAGCCTCTCCCCATGGGATGTCAAGGAGTGGTTCCTGTCTTCTGGTGAGACCAGGGAAAATGTGTGAAGACAAAAGCGAGTGGTTCTAGTTTGTATGGAAACCTAGCAGTTAGAGTCTAGAGGATGTGACATGTTAGTGTCTAATCCTAAGTGAAAGGTAAGCCCCTGGGGTTTTCATAGTCATGCATCTTTGTCACCTGTCTCCCTAAGACTGCTTTTCATTTTGTGTGGCACAGAAAGTCACCTCTCTGCCAGGCAGAGAACAAGACAGGATTCCTTGGAGCTTTTTAGCATGAGGACTTACATTGCCAAAAAACTCTAACTTTGTGAATCTTATAACCCGGGTACCAAGCTAACATGAGGTTGGACAGCCTCTATTCTCAAAGCTAAGAAATGCAATCATATGGGCAGTAGCTAGGCCAGAAACTCTAGGATTTGACAGGATATTCCCAGGTATAATCAAGATGCCTGGTTGACTCTGGTCTGAGTTAAACAGAAGTGACGGCCAGTGCTGAACTTCTAAGTCAGGGGACCAGGTTGTGGCAGTGTTGATGTGAGGACAGAGACTGAATGTGGCCACCAGCTCCAAATACTTCCATTCAAATTCAATGCAACACAGTAGACCAGAGCAGGTCCAATCAGAGACAGGTCATTAAGTGTCTAATGCACCTGGCGTCTGACCTTATTCTTCAGGAATCAGCACTGCCTTTGCAATGGGCTTCTTGGTTCCAGGGATCAAAGTAGCTCAGAACAGTGTATGTGAAAACAGTTGGGCAGCTGCTGGAAAGTTTTAGAGCCTTGCTGTTCACTTGATCTTGTATTTGGTTCCGTCTCAGAGAGTATGTTTACAGACCAGGTGGGTATGTGCCTCATAGGGAAAGGTGCCCTCTAAACAGGTTTTGTACCCCAATGCCCATGTAAAGCCCTAACTACAGCCATTTCCACACAGAAAATGGTCTTGTTCCTTTCCCACCTCTACCATATTGGAGCTCGTTTGGTTTTTTTCAGGCATATAACATGTAAGCTGCTATCTGCTGTTACCTTGACCAGATGGGGAAGAGGCCAAGTGCTCTACAGGGAACCCAGCTCCACCCTGAGACAGAGTGATTGACAGAACGGACTCTGTGCTCTGCAGAGCAGTGGCAGCTGGCAGACAGATTGTGGGGCCCAACAGGTCCTTTCCTGAACAGCAAAGGTTCATGGTAGTCAGAGCTCAGAAGGGGATAAACGATGGTGGTGGAAATGGCAGGTGGTGCAAGGATCAGTCTTTATTGAAGTTCTGTGTAGAATTTTTCTTCATCTACCACTTTCTTGTTGAACTTGTCCCTGAGTCCTGAACTTAGCACATTATACCACAATACATATTGCTTGAACTGGAGTCGTCTTATAAGGGAAAACTGCCTGTTGCACAGTGAGTGTCCACTTGAGAAAGAACTTCAGAAAGTTCTTTGGATGGGACACCAGATGCTCCTCTTAGTGGGATGCTTCAGCAGAATCCCGGTGACACCAGACCAGGTCACCAGGTCAGGCCAGGTGAGGATGTTTCCCATCTTACATCAGACATCTCACGACATGTGTGTTCTCTCCACAGGCCCAGGTGCTGTCAGCGAGGTGAACAATGGGACCTCCAGGAGGGCAGGCTGCATTTGGCTCCTCCCTCTTCTGGTCTTACACCTGCTCCTCAAATTTTGATGTGAGTGCCCCTTCCTTGCTGGGGGAGAGCTGCCGCCACTGCATCTCAACACAACAGCACGGCAACACGACAGCAACAAGTCAGAATCCAACGAAATTCAGAGAATCACAGCCAATGGGACAGAAATTCGAGGGAGGGGAACAAAGAATACTTTGGGAAAGAAAAAAAATAAGTTTAAAAAAGGAAATTGAAAATTGCCTTGCAGATATTTAGGTACCACTGAGTTTCCTTTCTTCTCCCAAATGGGAAGAACGCACACCCGGCTTGGACCCACCCACAAGCTGCATTGTGTGACCTCTCTGTTGCCAGGGTGGGCAAGGGCTCAGCCACTCTGCCCACTAAAGTGCCCCACCATGGAACATTCTGGAGTCGGCCATCCCAAATTCCATCCGTCCCTAGAGACAAGCACAGAGTGAGAAACAAGGGCCCAGATGTGCCACGGAGGGCCCTTTGGTGGACTACGCCACAGTGGCGTGTGTCATGAAGTGTGAAATCAGAAAAGAAAGAAGGAAAAAGGAAACTAGACAGCCTGACAGCACCATGATCCCACAAGCGATGGTCACATCGATATTGTTAAATTTTTATTTCTCATTTTACCACACGGACATCATGGATAATAAGGGATTCTGATCCATTATTAATTTTATTAATTATATTTTCTGATATGAGTCTAGAACTTAGTGCAAAAAAAGAAACAAAACTAAAAATACATACATGAGAGGGGTGAAGAGAAGTGTGTTTATTAAGCATTAAGAATGAATAGTACACTACTTACCTAGGTTTACAACTGGTGGACCACACACCAGGTACTAACCACCTGGTGAGGATTTGGCAAATCCACCAAAAACACATCTGGTTTAACCAACACCTCCACCAGCACTACAAATCCCTCTTCATCCTGGCATTTCATGCAGACAGTACTATGCTATCTACATACTGTTTAGAAATGGAAAGTTGATCTGCACTCTATTTTGGTTTGTTAGCTATGCTTCTTTTGAGGACTTATATTATACAGTATATATATACATATATTTTTTTTCGTTAGAGTTCTAGCCATTTTGTTTCTCAGCAGGGTCCTTTCTCAGACATTACTGCATGCTGTATATGGCGTTAGCTGTGTGTTGATCTTCTAAAAGATGATAGAGTTTACTGGTAATTGTGTAATCAGCTCCTGCCTTTTTATTTTCTTGGGTTCTTTACATGTCAGAGACATTTATGGAAAGTGAAAAGAACAACAGCAACAATAACTAATATCAGGCGCAGCATCTTTCCAGGTGTGGCTCTCTGAGGCGGAGGCCTCAGGCTTGGCTTCTTCATCACACCTCGGGGCATTAATGGACAGCAAGCAACTGAACCAACTAAACCTTCAGTAATCACTTGCTTTAGCCCATTGTGGGAATCCCTGATGCCTTTGTGACCACTGGAGAACTTAATCCTCTTGGTTTCTTTTATTTAAATTCCTACCTTTGTGTGAGTGTGTATGAAAGAGAAGAAAAATGCAGTTTTTAGGTAACCATTTTTTTCCTCCCCAAGTCTGGGGACCAGAGAGGCCTCGGGGAGGGGTCCTGGATGTGATGAGGGAAAGTGGGATTGGGGGATAGGGGAGGGAGGGGTTGTCTCTGACTTGACATTAAAAAGTGTTCCATGTCCCTCTTCACCTGGTGTGATACCTCATTCTGTAGTGGGTGGGGTAAGTCTACCTGGCTGGGTTGGAGAATGGGGCAGGGTGGGCAGCTGCAGAGCTCCTGGGATGGATGGGACCTTGCTATGGCAAGTCCTCTGATAACAGACAAGAGGTTTATGAGACTCCCTTCATCCTCTCATGGATGCAAGGGAGCCAAAGTCTGGAGGAGACCTTGTCATTAACTTCAGGAGGTCTTGATGAAGGCTGCTAATATCCTGCTTGTCTTCAAATCTCGTCTCGTCAGGTGTCAAAAGGACAAGTCCAGTCATGGCTTTTACTTCCAATGATTTCATGGTGGTCTGTATTAAATGACCCCAAATCCTATGAACTAATATTCTGGGGACCGTCTGCTTTCCATGCCTATTGCCTTCCCTGCAAACCTTACCACTACCCACAAATGACCAGGACAGGAAGACTTTAGTGTAAAAACATTAAAGTCATTCTGACTGTTTCTGACTGATTCTGGGATTTAAACATGCAGCAGAAGATTCACCTATAGAGTTCGAAGTGAAGTGACAGTCTGAACAGTCAGGAGCTACTGCCCTTGTGACGTCAGGGGTCAGATTTGCCTGAGAGGAGTCAGAACGTTTGGAAAGAAATGCTGTCATTTTCAGCTGCCACTGGCAACACGGATATGCAATTACTGACTTTACCTCTCGCCACCCTCCCCACCTTCCCACAGCAAATGCATCCTCACCTCCAGGTGCCAGGAACCTCAGCTTCCTCCTGGCAGCAGTAGAAGAATCTGGCTAGGTCTCATAGACTTGGGTGGCTGCTTTTGTTGCCCCTTCTTCTGTCCTAGAACCTCTGGAAGGGAGTGACCTTGGATTTCCTTAGAATGAAAACAATATGCAAAAAGCCAAAACATGCATCAAAGGAGCAGGGCATGGTGTGCCCACCTTTAATCCCAGCACTTGGGAAGCAGAGGCTGATGGGTCTCTGTGAGCTCAAGGCCAGCCTGGTCTACATAGTGAGTTCCAGGCCAGCTGGGGCTAAAGAGAGTCCCTGTCTCAAAAAGACTGGAAAAAAAAATCTAAACAAGCATTAGTAACAAAGGAACATTTCTTACCTACAGCAGGTAAGGAGAGTGGGATTTATTTTCAAAGCACTACCCTCCTAAAACTAAGGAAGTACAAGATTTTATTCACAGAGCCCATGTGCACGCGCACACACACACTTTGGACATGGATACATGGATATAGATCAAAGCCTATTGCTTTCAGTTATGCCTGGAACTAAGGAAATAAAGGAATTTCATTCAGGGAACATATATATAGATAGATAGATTATATATGTGTGTATACAGATTTATACATATATACTATTCATATAAAAAGGCACACTTTAGGAGTGGGCACAGAGATGCAAACCCATTGCTTTCAGTCATGTGCTGTATGCTCAGTTTTCACTAAACCTAAAATTGCACTAAGAAATAAGGTCAATAATTTCTTCATTATAAGAAAAAAGGATGAACGTGGTAGGTGAGATTTTTCTATCCCCCCATCATGCCTGACACAAGCGCCCACACTGGAGGGTTTGGTTATAGATCACAGGTCACTGGAATAGAGTATGGAAAATGCCGGTGACTTTCTTATTCATAAAGAAGGGCCCAGAAATCCCTCTGAATAAGATGTGCCAAGACTGCTGCAAAGATCCACTAAGCTCCCCTGAGATGAGAATGTGGTCCATAGCCTTTGTTTGAATAGGAGCTTTCTCTTTCAAATACACTACTATGAGGGCCTGGAGAGACAGCTCAGTGCTTAAGAGCACTGGCTGTTCTGGCAGAAGACCTGGATTCAAATCCCAGCACCTTCATGGCAGCTAACAACCATCCATAAATCCAGTTCCAGAGGATCCACCACCCTCTTCTGTCCTCTGCAGGCATTGCACAACACAGGTGCACTTTTATACATGCCAGCACAACAGTCACACACATAAAAATAAATAAAAAATACACTACTACTATATGTCAATAGCTACCAGACTACTACCAGCAGACACCCCTAATCTGCCTCGGGTCACTTTCTGACCATCTAGTCTGAGTGAATGTAGCGAGAGCCAACATGGTAAACTGGTGCTCATGAGTGACACACCATTCTGTCTCTGTCAATCCCTTACTCCTCTTGCCTATGGTTCTTCAATGATCTTATTATGGAAGACCGGGTTCTTGCAGGACCACTTCACCGTGGCTGATGAGCTCTCCAGACAGGAGATCTCCTGACTGTGTCTTAGAAGCAAAAGTTTCCTCAATTCTGCTTAGCCAACCCATGTGTTCCAAATTTCTAGGAAACTCAGAAGGAATGCTATACTCCCTTTTGCGTCAACTAAATTTAGAGTTCAATCTGGAAGGACAAGGCTCATGGCAATTTATAGGGTCAATCCTTAGGCTTCCTTTTGCTGGAAAGAAGAGTTTGAGAAGAGAGTTTATCAAAATGAGGGGAAACAATCACTCAGAATAGAAACTGTGGTGAGTTTTTTCTTCATACTGGGACAAATAGAATATAATTTCAAGTGCACCGGACCTCTTGTGACTCAGAGATAAGTCACTCCACATACTTCAACATGAGGATATCCCTTAGGGGAACTGGCAGATTACTATACCGTGACAGCTTCTTATGTGTGCAAAGGGGATAGTTGTGGAGGGATAAGCCCTAACCATTTTCACAAAATACTTTTGTAGAATTCCATTCATCTTCCAGAAGAACATCTGCTCTCAGCCAGCCACAGGGATGTGCAGTAGCTTTCCAGTCCCTGTAGATAAATCTCCCCATTCCTACTTTACACAGTGAGCCTGGATGTTTACCTTGAAGCTCCATATTTATCCCAAGTGTGACTTCTGATCAATAGGCTGTGCCAAGAAGGAGCTATGTTCATAGTCAACCATCCTCTAATGGTCATATTGTGTGCTGTGGATGGTGATGATGAATGATAGCTATTATTCCCCAAGATGGAGATAAGTGAGCAAATGAATTAACACCAAAATCTGACTGAACATCAGCACATTCCACTGGCCTGACCCATCTTTATCTTCTACTTCCTGAACCTTGAGTTTAGAAGGGAACACAATAGAATTCATTAATCCCAAGTATCTAACTGTGTAGATTTGTTTGATTTAGCCAGGCATGGTGGCGCACGCCTTTAATCCCAGCACGTGGGAGGCAGAGGCAGGTGGATCTCTATGAGTTAGAGGCCATCCCAGTCTACATGATAAGTTCCAGGACAGCTGGGGCTACAGGGAGACCCTGTCTCAAAAAGAAAAAAAAAAAAAAAAATATGCCCTACAGGTTCAGCAAAACATGAATTTTCTAGTATTAGAGTGGTTAATAAAAATGAGATACTTGTCACTAAAGGGCAAAAATATATGCATGAGAAGGGGTGTGGGAAACTTGCAGTCTTTGGTCATGCAGAACCAAAATGCTGTGTGGTACTCTTGACCAAAGGCATCTGTACAAGGTAGCTGTTCACCCTTCATCAGACAATCAACAAAATAATTGGAACCAGTGGTATCTGATAGAGGATACAAGAACCATCTCCTTTTGGTGTATTTTTAAATTTCTAAACCAAATGCCAGAGCTAATTGGACTCAGACCTTTTTCATTGGGATTTGATTATGCAGTTAGCGCTTCCTTTGTTACCTGATGGCTGAGCAGCCAAGCCAATATAACACACAAGTTCTTCCTTCTATCTGTTTTAATTCAAACCTTGTTTTCATTAGCATCCAACTTTATCCTCCTCCTAAGCAATAAATGAGAATTAATATCCTCATGACTTGTGAGTAACAGTTTTTTAGGTCTCTGTATCTGTTTCCACAACTCTATTGGGTCTCCCATCATGCCTATATCCTATAAGTAGAACCACACAGCCCTTGTTAGAAAAGTCTCCTTAATTCCCAAGCTCAAGTTGAGATCAGTTCTTACAATTTATGTCCGATGCATTTTGATGTGTCATCCTTTATGAAGGTGACCTGGTTTGGCTTTGGTTTTGAATGCTGATTTTCTTCCCATGCAAGCCTCCAAATAACTTGAATGATTTCTTCTGGCATATGGTGAAAGTATATGAGTTCATCTCTGTATTTTGGAGATTGTTAATGCTTTTTTAAAATGCATATTCCTCTACCCATGCATCTATCGTCTATTTGATTAAAGCTTCTTAGAGTGGCCATAGCACTTATGTTGTTCCAGTGAATCTTTGATTTTGGAATTTCTGAGTATTGGTGCTGCATTTTGAATAGAGAATTGAGTTGCTAATGAGTACAACTAGGCTCTAGTCCAGATCTATCACTAGCTTTTTCGGTTCCCTTTCCTCATCTTTTGTATAAGATGCTGTTATGGAAGATTGCTCTATCTAGCTTTAAAATGCAATATTAAAACACTTCAAGTTTTTATACGATTTCTGCAAGATGAAATTCAGGAAAGTAGCCTTTATGAACCATGCAAATGGAGGGTATGAATCTGGGCAAATTCTACAACGAGTGCATTGTCTTGTCCCCAGGATGGCTTCTTGGGAGGGAAAACGGGTAATCAGAGCTACCATTCTGCAGATACTTGAAGTGACTCCTTAAGGAGAAGTTGGGAGATAGATTCTGCAGTGCTTAGAAAGGAACATTGCTTAATAATAGACAGTGGCCTTTTCTGGAACAGCAAATGATGTTAGCCCCAAGCTGCCCTCTATGTGACATAAGTAAGACAAGAGGAAATAAACTTCAGCACTCTGTATATCTGGGAGGTAAGACTCTGAAATAAGGATGGTTTTTAGTGCTCCTGTGAGAAGTGTGTGTGTGTGTGTGTGTGTGTGCGCGCGCGCGCGCGTGCACGCGTGCACGTGTTGCACACCATAGCTACTTAATCGCTTAATTTTTCAAAATAGGTGACGCATTCCATCCCATGCCTCATCTTTAGAACAATAGGAAATAGAAGTAAAAGAAGGGGCCTCCAGAGAAAGTCTCAAGATGACATCTCATCACTGGGATACATGTTACGCTCAAAGGCACAGGGATGTTTGTGCAGGTTACATTTGACACGTTTTTATATTGTTGGTTCAGTTCTAAATTTACTGATCCCTTTTCACATGCTCACTCTGCCTCCCCTGGGACTTTAAGCTTTATTTTTAGGTCCTCTAAGAAGAGCAGGAGGAGTTGAGGAGCAGGCAGAAAGCTGTGACTGAGCATAGGAATGGCATGTCAGAAAGACCTGGTGCCTTCTGCCCAGTACTGGGGCCCAGCCATCTTCAGAGCTGCTCTAGACAGTTAAAGTTGTCCTTGGGGGCTAGAGAGGTGGCTCAGTGGTTCAGAGCACTGGCTGCTCTTGCAGAGGACCCGGGTTCAGTTCCCAGCACCCACGTGGTGGCTAACCACCTGTTAACTCCAGTTCCATGGACTCTGACCTCCTCTTCTGACCTCTATGGGCATTGCATGACATTGATACATTTACATACATGCAGGTAATATACTCATACACATAAAATAAAAATAAATAATTTTTAAAAGTTGTCATTGATTCTGTTAGAGTTGGGGGATGCGCGTGTGCACACCAGTGTCTCAGTTTGTTACAGGTAAATTCTTACAGAATGGAGGCCAGACCCTGCCTCCATGCTCACTGGGCACAGAAAGTACTATTCCTGGACAGCTCTAAGAAGATACAATCAGAGATTGCATGTTAAAGGGAAAATGTGGTCTTATTGCAAGCTCCTTCCCGCCACACCCATTTTCCTAAGGAACCAACATCCATAGAGTGGAGGGGATACTTTCATATTCAGCCGAAAGATAAATCTCACCAAAGACAGCCTTGGATTGCTGGAGGACCTGCAATCCAATAGTATACCTAATAGTCAGGTATATCAGCTTCCCACCGGGAAAAGAGGATGCTGAGAAAGTCCATCTCACAGGCCTCCTGGATCTGCCATCCCTGGGACACTCTCTACAGCCTTTCACAGTTGATAACTGTTTCTCTCACTCAGAACAGTCTCTGAAAACAAATCTACACTTTAGGGGTATTGGCTTTGGGGAGGCATGTGTGAAGTATCTCTGTTCACAGGCTACTGGTCCTGTGACACAGGCATATAGATTGAAAAGACTGCTTCGTATACCTTTAGTCCTTGCACTCAGGAGGCAGAAGCAGGTTGATCTCTTTGAGACAAGATCAGCCTGGTCCATATTGTTGTTTCCAGGCCAGCTGGGACTACAAGGAGGCCCTGTTTAAAAATAAATAAAATAAAATTTTTTAAAAAGACTGATTGTAAAGGTTTCCCATATTTTTCGATATAAGGCTGCTCTTTCAGAAATCTAGGCAACAGGCACAAAAAATCCACACAAAACAAACACATAAAATGGTCTGTCCAGTGTCTGGTGGTTTATTGGTAAATTCACACTCACCAGAGTCCTCATGTTAAGACCTTTAATGTGTGGGGCTAGGGAGCTAGCTCACTGGGTAAAGCGCTTGCTGTGTAAGATGAGGGACCTGAGTTCAGATCTCCAACACCGGGGGCAAAACAAAAACAAAAACAAAAAACAAAACAAAAATAAAAAAAACAGATTATGGCCAGGAGCAACTATAATTTCAGCACTTGGGATGGAGACAGATACATCCTGGGGTTACTCCCAGTCAATCCAACTGAAATTTGAAACAGAGAGCTCCAGATTCAGTAAGATATCCAGTCTCAAAAACTAAGGTATAAAATCAACTGATGAAGATATCTTTGTCAACCTTTGCTTTCTATGTTCCAGCATGAGTAAGTGTGCCCACATGCATACTCACACACATACTTATATCACACATACACACACACACACACACACACACACACACACACACACATAGCTCTTACTGTGAACTTTTACCCTGTTTTTGTCTCATAGAATATACAATATTCCAAAATTATTAAGGTAATACTTAGTACAAAGTGCTTTACTTTTTATCTAAACATACAGCAAGTAAGGTGTCCTTCCAAATTACCCAGGGAACTAATTCAATGTAGAATAAAATCCAAACCTGTAATGTTCTAATACATAGACTTGTCCCCCAGACTCTTCCTGCTGACTGACTCCTTTCAGTAAATATTTCTGATTCTGACAATTACACCAGTTTTGATCAAATCAAACATATTTGTGCTTTTATTTATAATAGCTAGTGGACCTTCTAGTCTACCTAAGACTTAGTAACCTACACGGAGCCAAGGAAATCAAATCAGTGCTGCTTTCCCACGTCTGTTAAGCCCATGGAGGACAAGGATTTGATTTAATCAAACCTAATTCAATCAACAATCTCAGGAGTTAGAGTCCCAGGACGGGGAGAGATTTGTCCTTCTCCCAGTATTTTCTTCCTCAGGTTTCAGGCACAAGCTCTGCTCCCCATCCCAGTGCAAAACAAATTCCCTATCTGGTAAGAACTGGATGGAGACAATCTAAGCACAGCATGCACGTAAGAGGGTCAGGCAAGCTATATGCCCAGCCTTAGTTTTGAACAAGGAAATCAATATCCCACAGAGTACTTCACCAGTCAGAAGTAATCACCCTACTGCACAACAGCACTAGGGCAGTAAATTCATTACAAGCTTCTTTCCACTCTTGGCAGGAACGTCAACATTGCTGTTTTATAAATCTATCAGACACTTAGGCTTCTGATCACATTTTCAGTAATCCATACCCTTTGTCCAGTCACATATTGACTGGATCATGCTTCTGAACATTGGAACATTAGGAACACATATATTAATATTTCATTATTACTTATCTTTAAAATCTATATATATACACATATATAAATATATATGTATGTAAATCAGGTGACATCCAGAGTCACCTACAATTGATGAACAAAACCTACATGCATAGTAGAGTTGAGCCAATGCCCTGAACTATTAATAAGAAAGTCTTTCTGGCTAAATAGTTCAGAACCTAGATTGTGTCTGGTTTGATGGTACTTTCTACACATTTCGCATTGTACCCTCTGTTCACATTTCCTTCCTCAGCATAGCCTTCCTTTGCACCAATAACTTGAGAAACAAGATGTCTAAGAACCAATTTGTAAAAGATTACTCAGTTTCACAGGGAGGTTTCCCACTCTTCCTTTACATGGAGCATTTGGAGAGTAGATTATGACTTGGACGAAAGAAGCTGTGTGGTTGGTTGGGCTGCCCTGGAAGTGTGCATTATCTCTACCTTGAGTGAGATTTACAGGAATATGCAGTAGACATCAAACAAGTCCTTGGGTTATTTATTAGAATTTGAGAACTGATAAATAACCCAGGTTAGCCATACAAACAGAATAATTACCAAAGAACTCCCTGGATCACTTGCTGCAAAAATTCCCTGAGAGTCAGGATGGATCAAAAATTCCATTTATCCAGTGGCCAATGGTTTCTGTCACCAGAGGTACACAATATAAGCTCGTGAAAATTCTCCCTTCAAGACTACTCTCACATCAGGTCTTTACAACATTCGTTTGAACCATTAGGACGCTACTGAGTGTTAAAAAAGGAATTCAGTAGAATTTTGTACCAACATTTGAGTCTATATGAAGACTTCCTTCAGTTAAAAATATTTGTTTGAATCAAATCATTTTATCTTCTTTATGATGTATTTGTTCCTTGGGATCACCAGAGACCATTCTAGGAATCAAAGATTCAAGAATTTCTATCCACAAGGGAAAAACGAATTATACTTGGGACTTGATATAAAGCCCAAGTATAACTATTTGTTCCCTATTTTTTATTGAGGCCTTAGTATATCTAGACTCTGTTCTAGACACTGGGGTAAAATGGTGAGAAAAATGAAAGATGAACCCTGCTCTCAAGAAGTTTCCAGTTGAAGAGAGAGGAAAATCAGTAACAGGATTATACCACACAGAGAGAATAAATGTGCTGCATATGCTGTATAGGAGCAGCTGTCACACAGGGAGGAGCCCACTTTGGAGACCAGGAAGGCTTCCTGATGAGATCTACACGACCTATGAAAGATGATAAATTAACTCTACAGGGAAAGTGCAGAGCGGGGAGCAATGACTTTGTAACCACTACCTAAAGGCCCTAAAAGAGGAAGACAAGCTCAACTAAGAAAATCCACTTCCCTGACCTTTACCTCCTCCTGTGCATCATTTCAACTGATTATTGCTTCTTTTCATGGACAGGGAACTTTCTTTTTTATACATAACAACAATGTGCCAGTGGACTTTTATAATCTAAACATTCCATGTATTCCAAGTTTTAGGTTATTTTAAAAACTCAATCTAGTGTATCTCCAGTTATTTCAGAGAAGCACTGTGGAATGTATGCATTCTTAACATATTTCCCTCATGATCTTCCCAAATGAATAAATCCAGGGTTAAGGAATACCTCAGTGATACAGCACGTGCTTATCTGTGGAAGGCTTTGCATTCAACCTCCAGCACCAAAGAACAAAACTGTAAATCCAAAGTGAACACACGGTTCTTCTAATTTTCTTTATCTTCATAAACAACCAGGACAAAAAAACTTTGATTTATTCTTGGCTTCTCTTTCACTTCCCACATGAAACCCATTTGAAAATTCTGTAAGATTCTCTCACTTCCCATTTGTGTCACATGTATAATCGATTTTCTCCCACTTTACTACCACCTTCCTGCAGGATCTACTATTGCTAGCACTATTTGTGTAATTGCTGCCCTCTCCCACAGTTGCCTGCCCTCACACTTTCTAAACATAATTCATACAATGCTGTAATAATAAAGCAAAACAAAATAAACAACAAGAACAACAAATCCATATCACCCTATACTCCACTGTAGAGGTTAATCCACTTTGATCACTGAAACTGACAACTCCCTTGGGAATAGCTACTGTGATCCTAATTTACAGGTAAGGAAACTCAGACACAGAGAGCATGCCAAAGTCTATAGAGGTGAAGCTAGGCCTTATCTAGGTAGTCTGATGAGCCCACCAGCTTAGTTCATTGCTATCTTAACGCCTTTTATTTTCATTCAATTCTAAGATGTACGCTGATTCACTTAAATGTCTTTGAAGCTGGAGATGTATCTTGCAATCAACAGCATGTTATCCTTTAATTGGCATAATTTTTTCCTGGGGGTTCGTAAAATAATACCATGTCTTACAACTGGAAACTCTTAGAGGTGGTGAATCATAGACTTTTCTGAATGGATTGATGGAGGTAGGTCAGGGCAGTTGCTTTGGACATCTTTGCATTAGGCTTATGTGCAGGAAAATAATGTAATCACACTATACTGAATGCTATGGAAAAGTAGGCAGCAAGCTATATAATCATCATGTGGCTATAGATTTTAAGGTGCAACAGTTAAGAACACTGGTTGTTCTTGCAGAAGACCTGGGTTTGAATCCCAGCAACGCACAAGGCAGCTAACAACTGTCCGTAACTCCAGTCCCAGGGGATCCGACAGCCTCTTCTGACCTCTGTGGGCATTACACGACACGGGTGCACTTACCTACATGCCGGCAATACGTGCATACTCATAAAATAAAAACAATAAATAAAAATTTAAAAAATAAATAGCAAAAAGAAGGGAGGGTAAGTTACATGCAGATAACTCACGATTCCTTATTTGGCATCTCTTGATAACTATGAAATATTTAGTCCCTCAAGTATTTCTTCCAACTGCTCTTGTGATATTTTTTAAGGTATTCAACTTCTTCAATTTTTCCATCTCTCTGACTTGAATTAAATGTTCCTAATTTTTCTCATCCTTATTATTCTTATCCATGAGTCACACACTTCAAATGTAGCCCAATATTTTCTTATTTTGGAGAGTCAAAACTCCCTTGCAGGTAGATAAGTCACTTACCTTGTCCTAAATAATTTGCTTATTAGATACACGGATGACTCGTATTGGACATCTGGGGGTTTTCAGCATCACCACTAGTAAGGGAAGAATATTGCCTATTTTTAGTGCCATGCCATAGTAATAGTATTACTTTTTTTAAAACTTTTACAAAAACTTTATTGAGAATTTCATACATGCATAAACGATGTTTTGATCAAATCCATGCCCACTCCCTCCCCTCCAACACTCCCCCCCTCTGAAGAGGTAACCCTAAAATATTTTAAGGATTAGATACAAGCTCCCAAATACTTTTGACATTTTGACATTTTTGGCAAAGAGTGTGGAACAGAGTGTGTTGCTCACAGGCCCAAGGATATTTTGACTTTTATCCAAGAAACTGGCTACATTTCTTTGAGGTTTTTTACCCTAACTGCCTAGCCAATTCCTACCTCCTGTTCTTATCATGCCATCCTCTGAAGGGGTTACACAAATTGCCAATAGGGAATAGGAACACAGACCTCTCTGGCTTCTTCCATGCTGAACAGGGATGCAGGGTGAGGCAATTGGAGTACCCCTTTAGTGGGTCTATCTAAAAGACTCCCAAATTGCATAACTCTTGTCTCTAAAGGGAAAAGAAAGTCCTTGAATCCTGAATAGGAGATGTGAAGGAGAAGTAAAGGCAAGAGTAATTAGCATTACAAGTTCTAGACAGGGAACTAGAAAAGAGTCAGAGCAGGACAATTTTCAAATGTTCATATGAGAGTCCATTGGAATTTCTTTACAGGGGCTTCCAAAAGCATTCCTCTGTTGGGTTCTTCCTCATTTTTCTTTTGTCTTCCAAGGCTGGAATAGTTGGCTGGGAAGAGTGGCTGGATACTCAGGTGAGGGTCCA
>NW_008356058.1:1517246-1553310 GCF_000622305.1 Nannospalax galili
GGGGGAGTCACATTCACTCTCTGCATCTTCTTAGTTGTATTTCTCTCTGCATACTCTCAGGACTCTGAAATGGCAACTACAGAGATGTCCAAAATCATACATTACCCAAGGAGAGATCAAGAACCTCAGCAAATTCTGGATGTGCCTCCCTGAGTGGTAGTAACTCTTTCACTGCAGACCAGAACTTAACTAATGTTTCCCATGGTACTTCGAAAGATAAGGACTGAGGTTGAGAAAATCAATGGGGCAGGGCCTGAGCTCATAGCACCTGGGGGTGTTTATTTTGTTGTGCCATACATATACACATAGCCTAGGTATGCTACAAAATAGAGAAGGTTGAATAGCCCAGTATTACTTCAGAGTTGAATTTTCTGCCTTGGCCTTATCCACCCAGGTGAATCTCACTGCACAACAAGCATATAGGAGTTGTCATGACCTCCGGTTTATGTTATAAGTGCAAAACAGGAGCTTTCAGGGTGACATGGCTTATCCTAGGGCCCTGCATCTCTTGGAATATAGATACTGAGATTTATTCACCATCTAACTCTAGTCATTGCCTCTTTCCCAGATACCCCATGCTAACTGAGAGGCCTTTAGAAAGTTTCAGGCTTTGGAAAACTCAGAAAAATAACTTGATGATCTCTACGGAACTAAACCTCACAGTTTATAGACTGCGTGGATTATATTCTGCTTGCTTTTTGTCCTTCAGTGACCTTAAACACTTTCAAAGATTCCCCCCTCCAAGAAGATGAATTTCCTGAGACTTCTTGACAGTGCTAGGACTAGCTGCATGGCCAGAATGCATCCTCTGTGGTTAACCTTGTTCTATTGAACGAGAGTAGTGGCTAAGACCTATTGATATAATGTGGGCACCAGCCCTTTATGTTAAACAACATTAGTGGCCCAGCCCTTAAACAGAGCCCTAATGCCAGAGACTGAAGACCCTCCTGGTGCCTCCAGCCTCTGGGGGTTTTCCCTTCAATTCCATTTAAATCTGTGAGACTTCCAGTCCTCTGGCAGCTCCAGAGTTACTGCTGAGACTTAGAGAGAAGCTGTTAGGAGAAGCAGAGGTTGTTGCTAAGCAAAGAAAGTCTCAGGGAGGCAACCGACAGAGAAAAACAACACCTGGTTAAAGTGAAATTGACAGGAGAGCTCCTCCAGCTTTGAGCTGCTTTTGTCAGGCTTAGAGTTCCTACATGGAAAAGGCAACAAGCATAGATGGTCAGCTTCCACCAGATGTGCGTTTTCCCAGCAGTGTGGGATACAGCAGGGAGTACAGCAGGCAAACCACCAAGCCCAGCAAGTGTTCTTTATGGGGTATGAGAGTGTGCTCAGCATCACCTGTACTGGCACCACTTGCCTTCTGCTGATGGTTGGTGCACCTGTCATGGAGGCAGTAGCTACATCTGAGTATCTCCACCATCCTCACTTACTGAAAGGAAATTGGAGGGGAAATGGCTTGTCCCTTGCGAAGGGGTCTGCAGGCCCTGCTTGGTATGGAGATAGAGCCTAATGGACAGTATTTAGTTGTCTCTGAACCAGAGGCACTGGAATACCCAACAGCCTTGCCTTATTTTCAGGAGGTATACAACATGTTCAACTTGTTGCTGGGTATATATTAGGAGACTTAAGAGACACCCTCAAGGTCTCCCCTCACCCCTGACTGTCCTCTTTGTTGACTGACACCTAAAAGACACACTGATTTTTAAAAACAACAGAACAGGAGAATGTACCAAATTGTGTTATACTGATTCTAAAGATAGTTAAGAGATCAAAGGGTTTCACCACAGGTGAAAATGCCAGACAAAACTCTTGTGTTGGACTTGAATAGGGGACAAAAAGACATGATTTGTGCAGCAAGAAAGTAGGCCTTCAACAGGGGAAGCCACTCAAACTCCCAGGTGGGGATGGACAACGCAGTTAGAACTTGCTCTAGAGAGATGAGATTCTGAAAAAAAGGTGGAGACCCAGTCATGCTCAATTTTTGCCTTTTTCCAGTACCCATTAGCAAAGAGAAGAGATAAAAAACATGACAGGCCAGTGCACCTCAGCTGACTGCTGAAGTTTTAACTACAAACACCCGGTGGAAACCCAGTCTAGCAGCTGGCCTGGATCTCCTGTAAGTCATAGTCCTTTGTGTCCCTTACTTGAAGACTTACTATGTGGAGGGCAGGAGATCTGCAGTTCTGACCTCCTCCACAGGCAGATGTAACACCTTCTCCCTGTAGAAAGTGCTAAAGGAAGGAAAGAGATTTATGATGGAAATGAATATACAGGGAGAGAGTTCTGTCTTAAGCCCTAGTGCTTCTTTAAGAAGCAGGGGGCCATATGTTATGCAAATCCTCTACAGTGGCGTGGCAGGGCATCCACAGGCCAGCAGATTCTGGTCCTGTAGAAGGTCTAGAAAGTCCTATGGTGACAAGCATTAATTGTGTGCCATTGGGTGCCTTCCTTTCTGCCCTGTAATCAGTTCTCAATTCTTCTCTACCTTGCCCTGTAACATGAGTTTCACCTGGTGACTGCCAGCCTCCACCAGGCTCCTTCACATTTAGTTCCAGTCTAGAACCTGCAGGTTCAGGGAATATCTGGAGATTAGAAGAGAGAGAAAAGAGTGTGTGCTCTTCATTCCTTGGGACCCTCCCCACTGGGATGAAGTTCCACCCAGGGGCAATGTTCCTCTATAAAGTCCTCACCTTTCATCAGTTGACTCTCCAAGACACAGATCCAGCCAGATTCTCTTGCCCTTGACCCTTCAGGCCAAAGGATAGTAGCAGTTCCCCACCATTGCTGACCTGAGTAGCTCTCTGTCCCTCTGTGGTTTGCCTTATCCCCCCTACCCCATGTATCTCTAACCACCCTTTGGGGCATATTGCTTGCTTCTTGAAAAACACCTGTATTATACATATGTAGATGAATTATGGAGACATAAGAGATTAAGGACAGGTGAGTAGGGTGCCTTCACAGGACAAAGACTATGGGGGACAGCCAGTATGGAAGCATTTCAATGTGTGAGCAGCTCCTATAATGACACAGTAATCCCACGTGAGGTACATACTAGCACAGGTAGATGTGCTATCAGTCCTTTCCTGTTAACTGCTCCTGTCTATGTCTACAAATAAAGAAATCAAGGTTCAGGAAGGTTATATGAAATGGCCCAATGTGATTTTCCTGTCTGTAAAGGTTTGGGGGCAACAACTTACAAATCCTTTTAAGATGGTGAATGTCACATGCTATATATAAACTGTGGCATATAAAGGAAATATGTAAGAAATTCTTTCAAAAGGGTCAGAACCCTGACTGCATTTATGCTCTTTACCTGTGATTTTTTTTCCCCCATCAACTCAGTGAATTTAGTTTCTGTGCTCCCTGGGAAGAGACAATATTCCAGCAAAGACCTTACCTAATTCTTTGTTTTGGTACAATGTATAGTGTGCTTTTGGCATTTAATGAATGTCTATTAATAGTCCTCTGCCATGGGAGGCTCAGGGCTCAATGAGGTCATTCGATGTTTCATATACATACAAAATAAGAGCGCAGATTTGCTCTGCATATTGTCATAGACCAGCCCTGAGGGCATTCAGAGGCCATTTCGATCAGCTCCTTGTTTCTGTCCAGCACTGGGCTGGAACTCCGAGAGTCTAAGAAGTGTCCCCATGCACACCTGTGTTCTAGTGTCCTGGAGGGTCCTCAAACAGCCCTGAGAGCAGAAAGGTGCTTCTTTTCTCCAGTCTGAGACAAGGCCCTCCTGCCAGAGCCTGGTGTAATGTACATACAGGGAACAAAGGGAAACCACTTACAGGCAAGGAGGGAGAACACAGATTTAAAAGAAGGCAAACGAAGTGGGGGAATTGTGACAAAGAGCTGCAAGGCAGTAGGCTCACCCTCCATGGGTGAGAGACAGGCAGGTGCTGTTCCCAAGCCTTCTGGGGCTTCATTAGCTGAAGGGGTAAATGCTGAGCATCCTTGCTTTCCAACAAATAGATGTGACACAAGTCTGGCCATATGCAACACTCCATTTTAAAAGAACGAAAATTACAAATGATTATAATTTATTATTTATGCCTTCCCATACACAGGGTGTGTCTATTATTATATATTCTAAAACCTCGAGAAGTGAACAAGATAGCTTCTGTCTCTCTTCATAAAACTTGTACTCCAGCATGAGACTCTAGTTAACCAGTAACCATTCCCGATAATTACTCAAATGCTGCAGCACCTATAACTTAGGAGTTTTACTAAGATTAAGTAAGTCACCATAGAGAGTCCCTCCTTATGATTTTTGACTTCATAAGAGTATGAAATCAATAAATGTCCAATAGAAATGATACTTTGAATTCTACATTAGTGATTTGTGGTAAGAGGCTTTCTCCAGATTCAGCAGTAGGGAATCATGGTTCCCAGTCAGATGCACAACTGTGAGGGAAAACAGCCAGTATTCTATAGTGCCTGGCACTGCTAAGCCAGGATCTCAGCAAGTTTGGTGTATTATATGCATCTCTGACTTATGATATTTTCAGCTTACAGTGAGTTCATTGGGATGTGATCCCATGGGAAGTCAAGGAGTATCTATATGTAAAGCACTTTGAACAATATCTGGCTTTGAATAAACAATGATATCTATCACAAAGGAAAATTACGGAGTAAACCGAGGAAAAACCTGGAGACCCAATGTGCTCTTGGGGATTGGAAAAGGCTTCCTGAGAGGGAAGAACATTAAAATAGGGCTGTTGTGGATGAGTCAGGGTAATTAGACCAGGGAGAGTAAAGAATGGGAGAGACCAACTACAGAGAAATCCAAGCTGTGCAGAGTCGCGAATAGGGAACTTGGATGGAGTCCAGACAGAGAAGACACCAGTGCTGGGTGTGGTAGCATATTCCTGTAATTCTAACATTCAGTAGGCTGAGGCAGCTAGATAGTGTGTTCTAGATCATTTGAGCTACTTATTTAGACTCCGTTTCGAAATAACATCAAAAGAACACCAGTGGGAGCAAAACTTCAGAACACATTATGCAGGCTAGGAAGAGAGGACTAGAGCCTCGCTTAGATACGGCAAGTTCAAATTAGTTTCTGGGAGCATGACAGGCCCTGCCACTAGGCATTCAGTATCCTGCTTTGAAGGGAAGGCAGTTTGGCTGAAGCTGCCTTTTAAATGTTCATCAGGTGCACGGAGCCTGGAAGCCAAGGAAGCCCAGACTCCATCAAGTCATGTTTTCAGTAAGAAGACTGGGAGTAACCCCAATCTTGCTGCGGCCATATAGATAAAGGCAGTGTTACTACTTCGGCAGTAACCTCTTTGGTTACAATTTATACAGATAACCTTACCCAGCTAAAGGTGAAGTCCCCAAGCATAATATCCAAATTAATTCCTAGGAAACTCAGGTAAGTGAAACTTATAGGCAAATGGAGAATTGAAGGAATGGGAGTCAAGATTGCAGGCCTGTGGCCTCATAACTGCAAGAAGGTCAGCTCTCTGGGCTACCTAAGTCCCTACGTACTACCTGCATAAAGTCAGAAACAGCATTCTCTACCATTGTTAGAGATATTTTCGGAAAAGGCCTAAAGTGGCTCAAGTCTGAGTAGATGTGGAACTATTCCCAACATCAAGAACTGGAATCAGCCAAGGGCAGTGGAGTCATCTTTCTGGTGACCCCAGTGTCATCAGATGAGAAATCAGGCATAAGAGTCTTCAAAGACCGTAGTCTGCCTCTCCTGCAGCCCTTTCTCAAGAGGCTCTTGCCACCCCCTGCCTAAAAACATCAAGTTAGTGCTGCTGGGACTCCACTTGGCAGATGGCACTGCAGCAGGCAGTTTGAGTGCCCATAGCTACTAACTTGCATTCTATCCCTCTTCTCTCCTTCATGATCAGTGTACCCCAGGCAGGAGCACTTATTTTATACACAAAACATACAAGGTCTTGCTCATTGTTTCCTTAGGTCAGATAAGGACACCCAATCTTTCTAAAAGAAGCTCCACTCAGAATTCTAGCATTGGTACAGATAGAACAAAAAGCAATGGAATTAGTATGGTGCCTCTGCAATGTCATCAAGGAATCCACAGTCAGAGGACATGGGAAGTCAAGGTTTTTGTTGGTATCTGAATAGAAAGCTTGAAGCAAAACACCCAGGGATCTGAGGGTCAAGGAGCTATGTGAAGTTACTCAGATAGGAGCGAGTCCAGCAGTAGTCTTCTGACAGACTCATATAGCCTCTATAAGCATGAGTCTGTCATCATTGGTTTAATATTTTATTATTTTTCTTTTATGTGTGTGAGTATATTGCTTGTGTTTTTGTAAGTGCACCCATGACTACAGAGATCAGAAGAAGGCATCAGATCCTCTGTGTCTTAGTTTATTCTTCATTGCTGTGATAAAACACTCTAACCAGTACCAACTTGGGGAGGAAAGGGTTTATTTATCTTACATCTCTCAGGTCGCACGCAGTTTGTCAGGGAGCCCAAGGTAGGAACTCAGGGCAGGAACCTGGAGGCAGGAGCTGGAGCACAGGCCATGGAGGAACGCTGCTTACAGGCTTGCTCCCTTGGCCCTTGCTCAGCCTGCTTTCTTATGCAACACAGGCCCACCTGCCCAGGGGTGGCACCACCCACAGTGGGCTGGGCCCTCCCACATCACTCATCAAGAAGAAGCCCTTCAGACATGGCCACAGGCCAATCCAATAGAGGCAATTCCCCAACTGAGGCTCCCTCAACCCAGGTGTGTCAAGTTGACACTAAAGCTATCCATCACACCCTGGAACTGGAGTTATAGACAGGGCAGTTGTTAGCTGCCATGTGGGTGCTGGGAATCAAACCTGGGTCTTCTGCAAGAGTAAGCAGTGCTCTTAACTGCCAACCCATCTCTCTAGCCCCATTGGCTACATTTTTGATGGCTAGACAGAAGATTTTGGAGATTCTGTAACATTCCCCATTTGTATCATGATAGTTTTAAAACAGAACTAGAAGTACATTTCAGCATCTTTTGGCAAACTTCCCAGAAGCTCCATGGAACACAAATTTACCTTCTCCTGCTAGCCTGTGGCATATCTTGTGAGAAGACACAAGTTGTTGGAGCCACGTTGCTGTTGAAATAAGGCCCAAGATGAACATCCCGTTAGAGACCAGCTATGTCAGACTAGGAGCAAGTCCTATATAATTTTTGTAATGAACTCTCCAAGATTTTTAAGTATTTAAAACTCTCTCTAAGGCATCAGAAGTGAAAGGGCATTGGAAGGTAACCAGCATGTCAGTATCTCTGGACATTCAATTTCTAAAATTATACAGAACTTTATTTGAGCTGAAGGGCATTCCATGCCAGGAGCACTAAAACACCATGAGGCTGTGTCTACACAGTGGGCACTTCAGCGTTGGTCATGTGGTAGGCTGTGATGCCCACAGACGTGTCCAAGAACATTTGCCAGTAGAGATTTTATTAAGAGAAGTAACAATATCTAGGAAAGATCTTTTTTTATTGAGCTTTTAAAATTTCATACAATATTTCCCAGTCACATTCAGACCCCCTCCCCCATCCATGCCTCTCTCCCCTCCCCCGACTGAACCCTATGCACTCTGCCATACATGCTGAGTACTATTCATTCAGGTGTTTGTACCCAAATGTCCTTCAGTGTAAATGCATCCACTGGAGTCTAGTCAGCCCATCCAGTGGTCATATGTAAGTCATGCTCTCCCTCACCCAACAGTAATCAGTCTCAAATAGTTCTCAATCTAGTGCTGACCTGCCACCTATTTCTCACCTCCCCTTTGGGCCCTTGTTTAATTGAGCTGACACAAGTCCCAAGTTGGATGCCACCACTGCCACAGGCTCACATGAGCAAGCCCCCATTGGCCTGGAAACCTCCACCTCATACATTTGTGAAACCAGCCCTGGCTCCTACAATCTTTCTGCCTCCTCTTCTGCAATGATACCTGAGCCATGGGTGGGTGAGGTTCCATATAGGAGTCTCATTCTGTACTCTACAGTCTCTTATTCTCTAAAACTTGGCCAGTTGAGGCCTTCTGTATATATTGCACTCTGATGTACATGGAAACCTCACTGGTGAGAGTTGAGGGGTGCATTAGCCCTCCCTCCACCCCTTATTCCTCTATGGTCCATGAGCCTTGGTTGTAGAGATTCAATTGCAGATGTGTCACCTAGTACTGGGCATCTCCAAGGTGTATGTTCTCTGTGCCCGACCAGATGTGCCACTCTGCAGTAGCCTCCATCTGTTACAAAAAGAAGCTCTTTGATGAGTGCTGTACGAGATGTTTGTCACTCTAAGGGAGGTCTCTTCTATCTCTCACTAAGTTATGACTCTCCCAAGCTGTCTATCTATTACAAGACTAGCAGGTCCTTTGACAAAAAAAAAAAAAAAAAAAAAAAAAAAAATGATGATGTCAAAAGCCTACAAGTCCCTACAGAAAGTGCCATTGATGTGTGACCTAAAAAATACTAATCCCTCAGTCTCTATTGCCAAGAGATTAAGAATAGTTAAGTAGCAGCTGATCATGTGAAAGTCATAGGGAACTGCATGCCAGTTTCCTTCATCATGAAACAGATGACAGAAAAGTCTCCTGCCAGATATTGATGGGCCTTAGAGAAGCTATGGCAGGAGATAGAGCAGAAGGGAGCTTAAAATGGCTCTGGAGTACTTGCGAATGCTGGAACATTCTTGCCCCTGAAACACTGTGAGACCATATTGGGGTGTCACTGTTGACTATTAATGGATACAGTTGATTCTGGAGGAGATAGTGAAAAATATCAATGATCAATTTCTGAATGACAGGCGTGGTGAGCACAAGCCAGCTCCATGGTACATGTCAGCTGAAGCTCTGGCCCCAAGGGAAGAGTTGGTGCAGATGTTGCAGAGCCCTGTGGCCAGCTCATGGCAAAAGGTTTGAATGAGGGCAGCAGCCAGGCTTGTCCTCCAGTCAGGAAGGAGTCTAAGCATCAACTCAGTTTCCTTTATACCACCACTGTTCTCATGAAGAATCTGAACACAGGCATGCCAGACCAGGAGACCACCTTCTGAGAGTACTGAGAAAATGATGGTCTCAACCACATTTAACCATCCCTTTAAGAGAATGTCCTATAGCAAATGTTATATAACTCAAGAAGGGGTTTCATTTAGCTCTCAAAAGACATGTCTAGAAAGCCCTGAGACTAAATATGAGTGCAGTCTGTTTTGTGTAAGGTAAATAAATATATTAGTTTTCTACTAATGCTATAAAAAGCTACATATACAGAGTGACTTCACACAAGACATGTCATCCATAATTCTGAAAGTCAGAAGTCAAGACTCAATCTTCCTCTACTGAATCCGAGTGGAGGCATAGTTGAATCACTAAGAGTGACCAACTGAAGGGGAAATCCACCCTGTTTTGTTAGTTACTTTTCTGTTGCAGTGAGAAAATATCCAGCAAAAGCAACTTAAGGAAGGAATGGTTCCTTTGGTTCTGAGTTTGAGCTGACTGAGTCCACCATGGCAACAAAAGGGCAGCACAACTGGCCACATCTTCAATCGAGAAATAGAGAGACGAATGCTGATGCTCTGCTCACGTTCTCCTTTGTATTCAGTCTGGTGCTCTAGACCATGGCATGGTGCTGCTCATATTCAGGATAGATCTTCTTATGTCAGTTAAACCTCTCTAGAAATACTCACACACAGACGTGCCCAGAGATTTGTCTCCTAGATGATTTGAGATTCCTTCAAATTGACAATAAACATTAGTCATTACACAGCACCCACTTCTTGAATCTGCTAGGTGCTTTGTAGCTCCATCCTCCCTCTAAAAAGCCAGCAACATAGTATCTCTAGTTCCTTCTATTCCATCCCCCCACATTCTTCCTTTGTCACATCCCCTTTTGTGACTCTGACACTCCTTGCTGGGACCTTGGGATGTACCCAGCCAAATGTTATGTGCTGTACTCTTTCCTCTGAATTGAAATTTTCCCTCCAGGAAGGAAGAGAGCAACTCATAAAGCTAATGAAATTCATGAAATTTACAAGACTCATGAACCTCTCTGAAAGGTTATATAAGCAGTAAACAATTGTTGGGGACAGGGAGCTGCTTGCAAATTGTGAAGGAAATGCCAGTGACACACTTGTATTGGTCATTACCTACACTAGGATAACTTCTAAAGTCATCCAATGTCCTATAAATAACCCCTCACATAGGCTCCTGTAAGTAACCCCAATAAACTTATTGGTTCACCAAACTAGACTTGAGTGGAATCATTTCTTTGGCCTATTATTATTTTCCTATCTGGGATGACTAGATGTTTTCCATGTTCTCCAAGAAAAAGCCATGCAACATTACTGGTGTCTGAAGAGGAACTGTACAGAACCAGAGGTGGTAACTTGGGGAGGAGAAGCTGATGGCCACTGTGGTAGGTATTAACACAGGAAACTGAATATATTCATATGAATATGGAGTGTCCATGGGGACAATCTCTATATAGCACCTTTTCCCATGAGGTACAGGGTGTTGTGCTTCCTTGCTATATGACAGCTGCATATCCCTGCTGTGACTGATAAAGCATGCAATCAAAGAGTGGAATATTCATGGGGAAAATCCCAGGGTGGCCCTCTTCTACTTGGTATTGGTGGCATCCCTCTTTTATGAATGTGGTCTACCATTTAATTAGAGAGATGCTCCCAAGACATCTGATAGGCTAGAGACTATGTTGCAAATTCTGAAAGCATCACATATGGGGTGGGATCATAAGTGAACTGTGACATAAGTCATATGGACTTTGGTATGAGTGGTAAGATAAGCAACTGAGACTGTTGTCTTCCTAGAAAGAACTTGCCCATATAAGGGAAGAATTACAAGACAAAAAGATGCATAGATGTTTTCTTCTACCCTAGTCTCTGATTTAGCAGGAAGTATGAAAAAAGGGATTGTAAGACAGAGACGTCTGCTTACCATTTCCTATAACTGCTGTCACATAAAAGAAGACAGTATAAATTAGATTTGTTTTAAAGAGGCTTTCTTGAGATCCAAGAATGTTGAACCCATGGGAAGAAGAGAATATTTCACAGGGAACGAGAGAGAGGTAGAAGAGATGACGCTGCCTCTTAGGTCCAACATTTAATACAGATCAAAGAAAATTCAAAGATCTGGTTATTAATAATAGCCAGATCAAGAAACTATGATAATTAGGGAGTGCTCTGCCTATGACTTTCTTAAACTGACAAAAACATTTAAGCAAGAATTGAAAGATCCCTTCAAAGCCTGACTCGTGAGATGAGGCTATGGGACATAGGAGCAAACAGGCAAGTCTGAGTGCTATGGAAGTGATCAAACAGTAATGTAGCTACTCAACTATTCTTAAGACAAAGATCGCAGACTATTGGACAATACAAGGGAACTTAATCCCTGACTCAAAGAGGCTATTAGAGATACTTAGGTGACATCATCTGAGGTCCCCACGAATATCAGGGACTGAAAGACAATAAGGAAAGGACAGGCATTACTAAGACAATATTTGATGCCAGTTCCTCAGGCTATATAGGACTATGTTCACAAGACAGTTACAAAAGAAGTTAATTCATCAGTGAGTGACCTTGGGACTGATGTGAAGCTTTAGTGGCTGTATGGAGTCCTATGACTGGACATGGTCTTTCTAAAGTAGGAGAGGCTCTCATGGGTCAGAACGATTTAGACCAGCCTCTAAATTTGGTTCATAATTTGTTAAAGCATGAGAAAGAATGAGAAAAAAAGGAAACAGGATAATGGCTTTTGTCTGAGTCACTAGAAAGAAAATGTGGCAAGATTTGATCAAGATGGAGTTTCTAGAGAAAAAGTTGGCTAGAAGCCAAATGCTGTGCTAGATAGCTTCTGAAAGGCTCTGAAGCCTGAATGACATTTTACTAAAGAGGGGAGAAAAACAGTGGAAGACAGAACAGAATAGGTGAAAAATATTAAGCTTGTCCTCAGACTGGCCAGTAACCACCCAGAGCATGCTGTGTATACTTATCTCCTATGCTAAAACACGCTGAAGGCAGAGGTTGTTTACAGAGTCTGAGGTCCTTTCAACTTCCAAGTATGGCTGTTAAAAAAAAAAAAAACAAAACAGTAGCATTAACTCCAGCCAGTAGCCTATCAGGAGTAGGGAGCTGTGTCAGGCACTGGACACAACAGATGAGAGAATGGCTCTACCCTCCATCTTTTCCAAGCCTGAGCTAATTGGTGACAGGAATTATGTGTGCCAACCCTGTGGCAGTTCCCAGGGATAAGGAGAACACATGATCCATGAAGAATGACGGTATATCACAGCAAACTCAACAAGTTAGTGCCTCTCGTGTTTATGTTTCTGTACCTAACATTGCTCTTTTGAGGAAACAACTGATGCAAGTGATGGGAGCTTTTCCCTCTGTAGTGGACCTTGCTGACTTTTTCTTAATATTTCATTAGCTGCTGAATCCCAATACCAAGTGGCACTTGCTTAGAATGGGTAATTGTAGACCTTTATAGACCCTTTTACCCTCAGCAAAAAGTTTTAATGATATAATGATAGCACTTGAGTGTCTTGAAAATTTGGAAAATCATCTGAAAGAATAAGAAAGACAGAAATTGAAGAATCTAAATGCAGAAAGCACTCTACATAAGTGGGAAAGGGCACTCTAAAGAGCCATGGTTGTTGAGTGGAAATCCCTATGCCAGAGGGGGGGTTATCACTGTATGTACTACTGGACAGGAAGGCCCCTAAAGCCCTATATACAATAAAGGCTATTTCCACTACTATTGAATGCATGTCAAAACTAGACAGTAAATATGTGGAGCCACATGCTTAGTTGCACATTGTAGTGAAAGCAAGCTGGGATTGCGCTACAAGCTCCCTCCTTACAGACTGCTTTTCATAATTTTGGAAGATGCTATGCAGGATTATAGGGGAGAGTTGTTTCAAACAGTCTTGCTAAGTTATACAGTCTGAATACTACACTGTCACTATGCCACATGAGATGTGTGTAATGCAATAGTGGCATGACTGTTATGAATGAAACCAACCACATTATCCAGCTACCACAATAGGCCACCTGTAGAAGGATAGAATGATTTTGAGACTATAATATACAACTTTGAAGTAAATGTCTTCCTGAGAGCATGAAAAACAAGAAGATTGTGCTGTGGCATTCAAGTAAGAGAGTTCCACAAGGTTCCCTTGAGAGACACTATTTTTCTCTTGATAAGTGAGTCCTTGGAGAGGTCATGAAAGGTGTGGAGCAACAGGGCAAAGGGAAGTATGATGTTGATACACAGCCACTTGCCTTCATGTAATGTTTTATGGAGGGAAGACTTGACACAGCACCACACAATTGCTACTTTATTATTATTATTTATTATTGTTAAGTTTTAGTATGGGATGTATATCTCCTTCTAGCCATGTAGGAGACAGAGATGCTGCTGTGAGACCCACACTGTGAATAAAAACAATTAGAGCTTTGGACTTGGTCAAGGAAGCAGGCCCATCCATCTAGTCCAAGCTCACTTTCAGACTTCCTCTCTGTAAGCTAAAAACAATTGTGAGCCTCAAGTCACAGAGAGCTTTGAAATAAATTCTTTTAGATAGGGAAAAGGGACAGTGAACACGGCACTCATGTTAGAAAAATCGGTGTTGAGTTAGAATAGTCTTACTTAAATGACTCCCTTTGGGAAGGCCAAATATTTGCTTTATCCTCAGCATAATTTACTGTGATCCTGTGAGTGTTAGATTAGGAGTGTTATTGGCCAGAAGTTATTCAAAACACAAGTGAGTGCCCAGCATGTTAGCAGAACAGAACCTATGACATGACTCCTTTCAGATATCCACATCCCAAATTATCTCCATTGTGATAAGGCATTAGTTTTCTATTGCTGCATTGCCGTAACGTCTTAGAGCACACACAGTGACCTAACACATTTATACACATTTGTTCATTTATTTTGGTGAAGACAGAAGTCCAAAAGTCCAAAATGAGTTTCTCTGGGCTGAGTCCAGATGTTGACAGGTCCTTCTGGAGCAGTCAGAATATGGTGACTTGTCAAGGGTGGTTATGTGTGTGCGTGTGTGTGTGTGTGTGTGTGTGTTTCTGTCTAAGGAACAGGAAGACAATGAAAGTCAATGCTTTCTCCAGAGATTCCTTCCTGGTCAACTTGAATCATACTTGGACCTTTCTGTTTGGTCGCTTTTTTTCACAGGTATCTGTATTTAATATCTCTTGCACTTCAAATAAAACAGGATATGATTCCAGGCAAGTGGATGCTGTATGCCTCAGAGAACTACAAATCAACTTGCTAAAATCTCATGTTAGGAGTACAAATGGACCTGACCATGGCTTGGATGCAAGGACAGGCATCAATGTGAATAAGAAGAAAACCTAGACAGAAAGTGCTTGGTAAGAACTAAGAATTCTTGGAAGTGTCTGCCTTTATGACTAGCTCCTGAGCCCAGCAACTGGGATGTGTGCTCTGAAGGAAAGTGACCAACTATATACCAGTGAACTACGGAGCAATAAACTTGGAAACAGACTCACTAACTCACTTCAGTGCTTGCAGAGATTTAAACCAGCAAATATTCTCAGCAGTGCAGGCAAGCCTTGTCACTCAGAAGAAACAAAAAACAGTAAAGAGAAGGAACAGCAAAAGAGCAGTAGGAAACTCCTGCTCTTTCTTTGATCTCAGAAGAACTGGTTCCTCTTGTACTCCCTTTAGGGGCTATGTAGATTCTTTTAGCTTTAGATGTAGTAAAGGAGGAACCTTACTGCTTCCTATTAATATGGGCGTGCATGAAAGTTGTGGCATGACTGATTGGAAATATAAAAGAGATGTGAATACATTAGCAATAAAACCTCATGGAACAAGTCATAGAATTACATTTAGGCAGTCAGATTGACACCATCTCTAATGCACAATACCTAATTACTATTAACACTAGAGCCTCCATTTCACCTGTGTAGAAGACAGCTTGTTATTTAATTTTCTTTCAATATGAGAAGTTCAGAGAGTATAAGTTATTATTAAGCAAAGTAAAACAGCAGAGAGTAGACTTAAGTTTCTTCTCCAGAAAACAGAATACCAGGGAAAGATAAACATTCAATCCCAATGTGTAATGTTGGTGCCGCATCCCCTTTCCTGCTACCTGCCTTGGCAAGAGGTTGGTGACATCAGATCCTGGGTCATCCTTCTCCATGGAATAAATACAGAAGCTTCCACACAAATGTTGGCATTTCATTAACCCTACAATGATGATTGAGTACCAATATCCTGTGTCACTCTGAAGCAAGCACAATATGAAAATCATGGTGATAACTCAGTGTTATCTTCTTAATGCTAGGTCTCAGTAACATGCCTCCTATAAAGTAGGGCTTGGGAGTACTTGGTTGCATGGGTATGGATGTCAAAAGGGCACAGAAGGTGAGAGCCTTTGCAGGAGCCCCTGAATTACAGCAGTTTATTGGGGAAGTGACTGAGACTCAGTCTAAACAGTGATTTGATCAGCCACACAGCTACCAATTATACCCAGTCCAAACAAATGGTATTCAGACAACAGGGCTGCTATTCTTTCATCTGGGAACCCTGCAACCTGAAGAAGACAAGCACAAAGGTATAATTTCTAGCTCCAGGGCCATGACTGGGTCTCTATGAGATAAGTAGTTCTCAACCGTCTGTACTAATTAGTGGTACCACAATCCAGTTTGAGGCATGTCACAAGCAATTTGTTGGTAACAATAAACTTGCAAATTTTTCCAATGATTTCTTCCTTTATAAATTAGACTAATATGCTGAGACTTCTTTGGTTGTAATTGAAAGATAGCCAAATTGAATTTGGTTGGGTCAGAAGAACTCACTACAAGCTTTACTAACAACAGAAGCAAGAACGAGCTCAGCATTGATAACCTAGAACCAGGAATCTGATGCCCCCAGACATGTTCACTCTTCTCTGCATGTACGTTACATCCTTTTCCACTGCAGGGCAATCTCCTCTGCACTGCACAAGATTTGGGGCAAATGGTTCTCAAACCTCATGGCCCATACAGTTTATAAAGAAGCATCCTGAATCTTAGTTCCAAGTTCTAGTTTGCGTGATTCTTAGGAACAATCCCAATTCATGCACTTTGGGCCATGCAGGTGTCACCAAAATGGTGGATAATGAGTGTCACCATCCTATCTCCTCACTATTAGAGAAGTCCATGCTTCCCAGAGAAGGCTGTGTCACCTAGATCAGGTCTCCAAATCATTCATCCAGTCATCACTCCAGCCCAATTGTCCTTTCTCTATTACCCTTTACATTCTGATCTGGAACTGACAGTCTAAGGCAGAAATATGTTTGCATTTTGAAACCGTGTCCTAAAAGTGATACTCATGCTCTTCCTCCAACTTCATCTGAAGACACTGCCTTTCTAGTAGTTCCTTTCATTCATAGATGCTGTTTTTCTCTCTCACTATCCCTCAGATACCTCTAGTCCTAACCGTATGCTCCTTGTTCACTGTGATGGCCTGCAAATCACTTGTTCCTTCTTCAAAGTTCTCAAACCATTGAATTCAGGACAGGAGACTATGTATGACTCACCTTGCCTTAGCTTTCTACATCCATCAGCCCACTGATCATTTCCCTTTCTTCTCTAAAGGTCACAGTATTTGCTTCATTATGATTCCCTGTACTCTGTCTTCCATAACCACGGAGACAATTCGTCTAACATCCTGCTGTATCAGATGGGTACAGAACAAGTAGAAAGGACAAAAAGGAAGGGAAAAGTTCTGGTGTTCCATAGTATAGCAGATGATAATAGTTCACAATAACTTATTATATATTTCATGAATGTCTAAAGGAGAGGGATGTGAATTCTCCAAGTACAAAGTAATGATACCTAGAGGGAAATGCTAATTACCTGACATGGTCAGTGTCAGGGGTTGGAATATCATTAATGACTCCATTAAAGTGTACAATTATTACACATTAAAAACAAACACAAATTTAGTTTTTAGAAAGGAAAACTCAACTAGGACTTGTTTTGTAGCTGGTATGAGACAGGTTCACTAGTGGGGAGGAAGATCAGGGTCAAAGTGAGAGGAAGCACAGACAGTCTTCTACATTTGAAAAACTGCAGGTCATTTTGTTTAGCCATGACATGGAAGAAGTGAAAGGTATGACTGTGTCAGAGAAAACAGGATGACATAAAAGTTTGAATACTGCATTGAAATAGTTTTGTCCTTTTTTGGTTCATTTCTCTCTTTTACAATAAACAGCATTTAAATACATTAGCATATGTGTGCACGTCTCCTTGACAGTATTTTGCACATTGTACAAGAACTTACTTCTCAGCTCTTTCTTTTGATTCTGGGTCCATAAAAGTTGAAGCTGTCTGCACATCTTCATATCTCTATACCCAACAAAGAGTACATAGTTTCTAGGTGTTAAATGTTTACTGAGTAAAACCTTAAGATAGTAATGGTCATAGAATTACTCATAAAGAAAACCCTAACAAGAAGCATGTTTCAACTTACAAATAAATGCCAAAGTTAAACTTTAGCAACCCACCCACTTCACATCCCCAGAGCAAAGATTTTGTGCACCTCGTATGGACTGTGATTATGCTGCCTTGCGCTGAGGAATTGGTGAATCAGCCTGGAGCTCTAGGTGACTTTGTTGGTTTACAGCTTGCAAGGAGCATTTCAGGTCCATTATTTTATCAAATCCTCTCCATCAACTTTGAGAAAGGTAAGAGGCAGACCTTATTATCCCTACAATCAAGAATGTAAGGCAGAGATCTTAAGCCAGTTGGTCAAGGTCATACCACAAATAAGCTATAGGGCTCGAACTTAAACTGGATCTATGCTTCTGAGTACTGTGATCGCTAAGCTATCTCACAATGACTCCAGATTACAAGGAGGAAACCTGACATTGAAGAGACCGTAGGTTACAAGTAAGGTTGTTATATGACACTGCTCTAAAAGAATCCAAGGTAAAACCCATCTGTGCTAATAAGTGTGTGGATAGCCAACAAAACTTAGCAATGCTTTTATCCCTTCACTGCTGGTGCTATTGGTTAGACCCCAGTATTATGTCTAGTCTGAATCTAGGTCTTTCAAGAAAGATGTGTAGGAATGTGCAGAAGGGCTTCAGCCTATTATATCTGATCTGTGAAAGAATATTATCAGAGAATTGCATTCATGGGTTCCCCAGAGGTCAGAGCTTCACAGGAAATTAGCACATGGCAGCAACACAAATAGAGCTGTACCTAAGAAAAAACTTACTGATAATGGAGCAGTTCAATTCAAGGAATGTTTCTCAAAGCAGGATATGAAATCTCGATCATTTCAGGTTTCAAAGAGAAGGAACGCTTTGTTTGGAGGACGATGAAAAGCCTGGAAGCCCAAGGATATTTAAAATCAGCTCTACTTTCCTCCCATGGAAAAGGAGGTACAGTAATGGTGACCTTGAGGCTTTCCCTCCTGTTACCATTCTATTGATTCCCCTACCCACCCACTTTATGTCATTGTATACTTCGCTAACTACAGGTTCATTTACTTTACTTTCATCATTATTATTTTTTAAAAAGCAAAGTAATGAGACAGCACAGAAAGATGGAAATTAAGGGAACGTAGGAAGAGAAAGAAGTCCATCATTCCAGGGTCAAGTTGAAGCCTCTTGCCAGCTCAGAGTCAAGAATTGCAGCATAATTAATATTTCCTGTGAAGGTTGATGATAGAGAGACAATGTTCTTTTTATATAGAGGTGTTTTCAAATAAGAATCCTAAAATATCAATGAGCCATGCTTAAGCCCTGAACATAAAAGTTTTTGAGTATGAACTTATTCCTTTCCAAGATAGTTTATAAAAATCTCACAAAGACTATTAACTGCTGTGTACAGTATAAACAGCCTAACGTCCCCTGCAACACTGGTGATCTAGGGTGGGGCCTTATTGGTAATAATCCTATCCAATGGCCCTCAGGTTCCATGCTACAATCTCATTTCAGTTCTTTAGCAATCCTCTGAATATAGAGAGTCAAAATTATATAAATGATTATTGTAATACCAATTAAGTAATTAAGTTTGACTCTCTTGTGAAACCCACACTCACATTTGTGGGTGTCTTATTCTGTCCCTGGGTATCTTTCTACTAACCTCCATGTTTCAATCTATGATAAATCACCTTCCTAATAAACTCCCACTCTGCTTCATATTGGTTCCGTCTTGGAATTCTTTATTATGGAATAAGTCAAGAATCCTGGTTTCAACTGAACAGATGTTAGAAAATAACTCCCCAGGCTGCTGCAGGTGGCAGTGTGGTACCGCATCTCCAGCCCATACCTTATTGCTGCTGACTGTGTGATCTAGGTTTCTATTACCAAAGAAATTCTGCTGTCTGAAAAGAGCCAGTTGTTGGTGATAACTAGGTCACAACAGAAATCGGAAGAAGCTAAGTCACCTGCTACTACTTCTGGCTCCTGGTCAACCCGTAATCATGTTAGAAGCAGGAAGAAACTAAGCTACCTACTGCCTATCATGGCTCCTCACCAAACCCAGGACCATGTTAGAAGTATTACACAGTGCTTTTAAAAAGCTGGTAGTAATTCAATTGTTTATACTGCTTTCTTCTCCAGACCTAAGCAATTATGCTGGTCAGCCTTATTGTTTAAAACATAAGTATATGTGGTATGCATGCTGGCACAAGCCTTTAATCCTAGCACTTGGAAGTCAGAGGCAGCTAGATCTCTAAGAAATCAAGGTCATCTGGTCTACATGATGAGTTCTGGGCCAGCTAGGGAAACATAGTGATATCCTGACTAGAAAAATAGTATATGCACGTATGGACGTATGAAGGTTCAGTTTCTTTTATCAGTGTGGCGCATTCTTTGGTTCTGGACATTAGATTTCAAAACTGACAGCTTCCTTGGCTCTGGAGGTGGGTGTCTCTGAGAAGCCTCCCACTCTGAATCTGGACACAGGTAGAACTTACAGATGTTGGGAAATATGGCACAATCAAGTCTTTAACCAAGTATTTGGCCCCAGGGACTTACCTGCTGCTCCTTTTAAACCTTCCATCCATCTGGGGAATCCCAGGCAAGGCAGATGAAGAACAGAAGCGCTAAATGCAGAGAAGCAGGGCTAAGCTATTCAACTCTACCTAGCCTTTACCTCATCCTGCCTCCCGAATGCCACACTGTACTTGAGTCCATTCTGGGTCATCCAAACTCTAGCCAACCTGCCATTGACCTTAGTCATGAACAAAATACATGAATGTTTTAAGCTACTCAGCTTTTGGATGACTTGTTACACAGCCGTACATAACTGTGACAGTCTATGAACTTAGGAACAATGTGATTTGTTTCTAATCTCTCTTCTTACTTTTCACTGGCAATTACTAAAATAAATTTCAAATGAATTCCCTGTCCAAGCTTTTGTACTTTCATTATAATAAAAACATGTCAGTACAAAATGCTTAACACTAATTCATATCTCATTTATTGAGAATCTACCATAAAATAGACCTTGTTAGGTGCTTGAAATATAGAATATACCAAAGAATAAACACTGCTTCCTTCATGTACTCTGCATCCTAACAGGAGAAAAATTAAAACTAGCTAAGTAACTCTTATTTATTTTACTTATAGCATTGTAGAGGACAAAGACTTCTTTGCAAGGCAGAGACACCTATACCAAAAAACAGGAAAAGAGTAGAAAGCACCGATTTATACAATATTAGTATCCTATCACATGGAACGTTAAGAAATGAAAACTCCATAAAATAGGCAAAATGTACCTTTTATTTTTCTGGACAGCCATACAGGAGCATAATCAGAGATAATCAGGTGTCACCTACTGCTAATGAACTTGGGGCAGCTTATCAAGATCAGCTTATTCAGATACTTTTCCTAAGCTCTTGAGTGACATCCTTTCTTCTAGGTATAGAGAGGACAACTCTGTAATAATATATTGGCAGCAGGTCCATTAGGTTTAAAGGAGAAGGGACAAAATAGACTATTTTTCATGGTCTGTCTCTGCAGATGTCTCCATTTACTTCAGCTCAAAATAACCAACATACAAAAGTAGACAGAATGTCCTGAACTCTATCCCCATGTTAAAAATCATAGGAAGGATTAGCAGACTGAGTTTGCAGAAGGTCTGACAGCGATCTGAAATGTGAGATCATCAGGGTGTTGCCCTAATGCCATACTATCATAGTGTGCTTTTCAGAGAGCTGGGGGAGAGTATTCCAGGTAGAAGGAAACACTTGGGCAGGGAGAAGGTGAAAAGCAAGAAATGACAGGATGCTGGGTTTTCCATTAAATTGGACATTCTGTTCATTTGTTTGTTTATTTTTGAGAGAAAGCAAGCCAAAGCATTTGTCTCGAGAAAGATGAAAGATGTATATCTTCTCCCAGCTTGGAAGGGAGAGACCAAGGGTGAGCAGGGTCCAGGGACAATCAGGAGTACAACTCTGAATGTGGAAAAGCTGGAGATGCTGAGTAGACATCCAGTTGGAGATACTGAGCCAATATTTTGTTATTCAATTTGACACTCATTTTGTTATTCAATTTTAAAGAGAAGATTGGCTAGAGATCCAGCTTTGAGGATACTGGTATCATTGGCAAATAGGCTAAAATTGTCCCCAAACTAGATGAAAACATCTGTCCTGAGAACAGGGCCTAGAATACTGCAGAATCAAGAGGTCGTAAAGAAGAATATCAATCAGCAAAAGGCAGGGGGAAAAAAAAAAGGACAAAGAGTTAGAGAAAGAGAGACAGCTTCTTAGAAACTGGAAGAATATGTTAAAGGAGAAAGTACAATCAATGTTATCAAATGCTATAGATATGTAGAGGACAATGGATCAATTAATCATTGGATGTTGTAGTGTAGTGATATGACCATAGGCCCTCGGGAAGCATATTGTGACCTACAGAATACTTTGGCCCATAGTCATGGCTAAGAACGAAGTAGAGCGATGAAGTGGCAGCTAGATCTAGGGTAAATGTTATGAAGCTAAGCGTACTCCCTTGCAGAAGAAGGGTGGGGAGAGGCACCTGACCTTCACCTGAGATTCCAATCACTACTCCTTCCTGTGTCTCCCAGCTGTACTTGATCCTGTCACAGTTGCAGGTGGTTTGGGGGAATGACAGAGTATACATGATCTGGAAGGTTTGAAGTATGACTGGGGTTGCACACCAGTCAGTGGTGTAACTTTTATGAGTCATCACCCATATGGGTGTGGGGGCTTGGTGTTATAATTGCTCCTGTAAGTAACCTTTCACCTACACTTTGTAAATAACCCCGATAAGCTCATTGGCCCATCAAGTTGAATTTCAATAGACTCCTCTCTTTAGTTTGTTTACAGTCTCTAGGGGTGAATAGGTGTTTCTTTTTGTCCCTTCAGGAAAAGTAACGCAATGATGTGGATTTCATCTGTGAACTTGAGGATATAATTTTTAAGAGAATAATGGGACAGAACCCCTTTGAGACATCTGAAGGAAGTATGGAGAGAGAAATCTGCACAGTGAATATAAGTAATTCCTTTGAGTTTTAATTCTAAAGAGATGGAAAAATAAGTATTATCTGTAAGGAAGGAGGGAAGGAAGAGTGAGAAGAAGATAATATTTATATGCTGCCGGAAAATATCCATCAGGAATGGGAGAAATGGTGTAAGAGACAAAGAGGAGACATGCAGAAGAGATATCCTTAAGTGACAGAAAATGAGCTCTAATATACAGGTTGAGAGATTGGTTCAGATAGAGCTAATAGTGACTATAAACAACTCTGGGAAATTTCCTTCAGCACTGCTAAGAACTTGTTTTAATCAAAACAGCATTAATTTGTATCATATTATTTTCTGACACCTATTCAGATTATTATAGGATTTTTCCTTCTTTTATTAATGTGGTAAATTACTAGGTTATTTTATATTGAACATCTTTGAAAATGTGGAATTAAATATTACTTAGGCATGTTTGATTTTCATATAATATTATATTTAGCATTTTAAGAGCATTTTTTCTGTGTGTATAAGCTAGATTAGCTTATATTGTTTTTATGGTCATTGTCCAGCTTTGGTCAATATTATCATACTGCTTAAAATTAGATCATTCTCCCTTAAACAAAAATCTATACTCTAAAACAGTTTCTATGAGACAAAAATTATCTTTTTAGCACATTAGATAAAACCTGTAGAACTATCCCAAGCTTTTGTCATTTTATGAAGAGTTTAGGTTAGTATAAACTAATTCCTTCATGATTATTACTGTGTTCAAATGTTGTACTTCTGGAACAAATTTTATTTTATATATAGCAAAAGCATCATAAAATAATTATATATGTGTGTATATATATATGTTTTTATTTTAAGTGGTTTTGAAATCAGAATTGTTCATAATGCTGTCTTGTCTGTAGCTGTACCTACATTACCATTTTCATGGTTATCTCAGAAAATATGAATTTGCATTAAATATTTTTAAAAATTACTCCTATGATCACATTAATTTATAAATATGTATATTTGTGTGTGTGTGTGTGTGTGTGTGTGTGTGTGTGTGCAGGCCATCAACCTTGCAAGTGTATGGGGTAAGCAGAGGACACTGGTATCCTCTATGGCTCTCTCTCTGTCTTATCCTCTGTAGCCAGAGTCTCTCATTGAACATGGAGCTCACCATTTTGGCTAGGTTGGTGACAAGCCAGCACCAGCAATACTCTTTTCTCTGTCCCTGTCTTCCCTATAACCAGCTCTGGGGTACAAGCATGTGCTATCACATTCAGCAATTTTAACATGGGGGGGGTCTGAACTCGGGTCTTCATGCTTGCATAGCAAGCACCTTACCCATTAAGCCATATCTCCAGCACATCATGTTAATCTTCTATACACATAGATATACACAGAAGAAACAGCTCTCAAAATTTTTTCTAATTCCCACGGAACCTACATGTTTATATTTTATTTTAAGAAGATTTTTAAGGACTTAATAAGTGGACAGACATTTCAGGGTTTATGAGTAAATCCAACTTTCTATAACAAATATCAAATGAGCATATATAATTTCCTACAACAACCAAAACAAATATTATAGTAAACATAGCCTTGAAACTCAGGTTTAGGTTCTATGGGATAAATATGAACCACTTTGTTTAGAATCTCTTTAAATCTTTTCTAAGACTAAGCAAGAATGAAATTTTATGAAAAAATATAGGTTAAAATAGATGCAAGTTTTAAAAACTTTATATCAACTAGCTAAAATGGCCTGGAATATAAAGAACTTCTACTTGAAACTTTCATTATTTAACATTGAAACTAGTAGCCTATGATTTATTCTAATTTTAATGAAGATTGGCTCAAGGTATTTTGGCCTTATAATTTTCTATTTCCACTTCCTTTCATCTCTTCTTGAAGTTTTGCCGTTAAGTATTCTATTCTCTTATTCTAATTTATGAAATCAGGTTTGGGTTTTCTTGAGATTTTTTTATAAATAAATTTAAGTTTGCTTTTTACTTTTGTCAGTTATTTTTGCTTATATTTTAATTATTTACTCCATTTATGCTTTATTTTACTTGACCAAGATTTATGACTGACTATATAACTCACTAATGAGTGACTCGAGGTGCAGAGTTTCTTGCTTTTATATTTGTTCTTTTAAAGTGATAAAATCCTTTCCAACTACTACTTTGCCTCCAGCTTGAAATTTGGATATACTGAATTGCTCTGTTATTCACTTCTATTTTATAAGCCTGTTATAATCTCTTATTTAATTCATAAATGGCATAAAGCACTTTTTTTAATTTGAGAAAAATTTATTTACAAAGAGACTAATTACAAAGGTATGGGAGAAGTGTTGGAGAAGATACCAGAGATAGTTCAGGTACCTGAAGTTACAAACAACAGCAGAACTTTCAGCATTATCCAAGAAGAGATGGAAGGAGAATCTGCAGCCAGCTCCAGGCTGCATCCACTTAAGAGTACAAGAAGGATAAATTCCTTTTCTCCAGTCTCATCTGGCCCAGTGATTTGTCTCCCAGCTCATCCTCACCACACATCAGTTCAGCCCTCATCTCCTCAGATTTTCCTTTTTTAATCTAAGACTCCACTATCCCCCTCTCCTTCATGATTCTCTATTGTAATTTTTCTATTTTTTTATTAAAATGTTGTGCATTTCATATAATACATCTTAATCATATTTAGATCCTCTCCTCTATCTGGACCCCATAGTCCCCCCAACCTTCCTACTGGATTTCATGCCTTCTGTCATGTAAAGGCCTACCAAGTCAATTTTGTATCCCCAGATGTCCTTAAGTGTGAGTCCATCCACTGGAGCCTGGTCAACCTATCTAACGTCATTCAGTTAAAGAAGACCAACTATCCCTCATGCAGTAGTAATCAGTTACCAGGAGTTCCTCACCTAAGGTTGGGACTTTTTAGCCTTTTCCCTTCTTCTACTATGGTTTTTTGTGTGCTTTGAGATTGCATGGTTCTTGTGCATGCTGTCACCATTGCTGTAAATTCATATCACTAAGTTCTGAGCTGCCTGGAAAACTGTTTCCTTGTGGTTGTCACCGCTCTTGGCCCTTACAATCTTTCTGCCCCTTCTTCCAGAAGAGGCGGGCAGAAACTTAATAAAGGAGCCCTATCCGGAGACAAGCACTATGGAGTCTTATTGCCTACATTTTAGCCAGTTGTGGCTTTCTGTTTTGATCATCACTGGTTGCATGAGGAAACGTGGCGGTTAAGAGCTGAAAGATACATTAGGAATCCTTCTGCCCCTGTTCTGCTTTGTTCTCTGAACCTTGGGTGTAGATGTGTCACTTAGGGCTGAGCATTTCATAGAAACTTATTCTCTGTGTTTGACCAATCACGGAACTCAGTAAGTGTCTCAATTTGTTGCAAAAAGAAGATTCTTTGGAAAAAAAAAAAAAAAAGCTGATGAGAGGTGAGAGGTATACTTGCTTTTAAATATAAGGAACTATATTTAGTACACAGTAAGAAATTATATTGGTCTAGGGATGTGACAGACATAGGTTTTTCTCTAGGATCTATAACCTCTCTATCCATGTGTATTTGGCTACATGTACAGTATCACACATGAGTAACTCCCATTGAGCAGACTTTAAGTCAAATTAGATAGCTGTTGATTACTCCCAAGATGAAAGTTCCTTTTTTAAAAAAATATTTTATTTATCATTTTTATTTGATGTGTGTGAGCGTATTGCCTGCCTGCATCTATGTGAGTGCACCCATGTCGTGCAAAGCCACAGCGGTCAGAAGAGGGCCTCGGATTCCCCTGGAACTGGAGTTAAGGATGGTTCGTAGCTGCCATGTGGGTGCTGGGAGTTGAACCTGGGTCTTCTGCAAGAGCAGTCAGTACTCTTAACTGCTGAGCTATCTCTCCAGCCAAGATGAAAGTTCCACTACTGTACCAATAGAGATAGTATGCTGGCTCATTGTTGCAGTTTATTAGGCTTTACAGCTGGGTTGCACCATTGATTAATTTTCTCCCCTTAGCAGCTTGCATGGGTTCATCTGATATTAGGAGAGCTAGTCTTCAGGGAGGCGGATTCCAGGTCAGTTCCAGCTCCATTGCTTCACCTCCCATGTCCAAAGTTCATCCTATCATCAGCAATAAGGTCTTACCTTCAAATTCTGGGAGGCAGTTAAGGACTATGGCAATAGCCTATGTTATTTTGGTAATCTCTTCAACTACCCTGACCAACAACTCAAAGGGAGGTTTCTCCTGTTTGGCATTGTGTTTCTTGTTATATAGCCTTCAGCAATAAACATGCATACATATCATGAATACCTCTCAGGAGACTTTTGAACTAATATATTTCCCTCTGTTTTTTCACACCAACTGCCATCTAAGTATTATTTATTTCTCTTCTCTCTCCCTATGTAAAAACCTCCCTCATCCATTCCCCATTTCCCTCTTGATAGTATCTGTCTCCTTTAGTCCCCCTTCTAGAGCTCCTTCTTCCACTTTACCCCCATGGTTCCTTGTACAGCACCCCCTTCCCAATTAAATACCTATATTTACCCCCTTGATAACACCTGTCTCCTACTATTCTCCTCTCTTGGACTATTTCTTCTCCTTTACCCCCATGGTTCTTTCCATTTTCATGACTCTGACAGTTATATCAGGATATCTACTATAAGGATTTGGAGCTAAGATTCACAAATGAGAGAGAATATATGTCATTTGTTTTTCAGAGTCTGTGTTACTTCACTTAATATAACAGTTTCAAGTTCTATATATTTAGCTACAGATTTCATGATTTTGTTATTTTTTACCACTGAGTAGAACTCCATTGTGTAGATGGACCACATTTTCATTATCCATTCATCAGCTGAGGGACATTTTAGTTGTTTCTATTTCTTAGATATTGTAAAAAAAGCAGGAACAAACATGGCTGAACAAGTTTCTTGCAATAGAATCAGTCCTTTGGGCATAAGCCAAGGAATGGTATAACTAGATCATATGGTAGATTCATTTTTAGGTTTTTTAAAAAGTTTTTATTGAATATTAGTATATTTCATACAGAACATCTTAATAATCTTTATACTATCTTTCCCCATTGACACTGTCCCATAGCACCCCCCAACTGGAATTCATATATTCTGTCATTTGTGTTAAGGCTTGTCATGTTAAGTTAGTGTCCCTGGATGTCCCTCAGTACAAGTTCATTCACTGAGGTCTAGTCAGACTATCTAGAGTCCCTCCCTTTAAGAAGATCAGCTCTTCCTCACCTACCAGTACTCAACTGCCAATAATTCTTTGACTAAAATTTGGGCATCCTGCCCATTTTCACAGTTCTGTACTGGGTTTCTGTCTGCTTGAGTTTGCATAGGTCTTGAGCATGCTGACACCATTGCTGTAAGTTCATATGAGCAAGGTTTCAAGAGCCTGAAGGACTATTTCCATATGATCATAGACCTTATCCCTGGTTCTTATGATCTTTCCACCCCTTCTTCAGCAATGGGCCCTGAGCCCTGGGTGGGTGGAGTTTAATATAGGAGTCAGTCCTTTCCAAGGACACATACTCTGCAGAATCCTATCCTCTACACTTTGTCCATTTGTGATCTTTTGTGTTCTTGGCCTTCTGTTGCATGAAGGAGCTTCATTGATGAAAGCTGAGAGATGTGCTAGTATTCTCTGTGCCCTTTGTTCTATGTTCCATAAGCCTTAGATGTAGAGGTTGCATTATAGATGTGCCACTTAGGCTTGGGCAACTCACAGACAATCTCTGTGTCTGACCTGTTGCAGAACTCTAATAATCTGTCTGTTTCAAAAGAAGCTTCTTTGATGAGTAGTGATTGGGATAATTGTCTGTAAATATAAGGATCCATATTTTGCACATAGTAAGAAATTACATTTGTCTAGAGATGTGACAGCCCTGGGGTTTTTCTAAGATCTATGACCTCTCCAGCCAAAAGTATTTGGCTATATTTACAGTACCACACATGATTTTCCTCCCATTGAGTGGGCTTTAAGTCCAATTAGATAGCTGTTGATTACCCCCAATATAAAAATGCCACTACTGCACCAATGTTGTTTACTGTGCTGGTCATTGATGTGGTTATTAGGCCTTACAGCTGGGGTTGGACTATCGATTGATGTTCCCCCTTAGCAACTTGCATAGTGCTCTCCAAAGCTATGAAAGCTAGCCTTCAGGGGAGGTGGCTTTGAGGTCAGTTCCAGCTCCATTACTCCAAATGCTGTGTCCAAAGTATGTCCTGTCTTCAGCGATATGGTCTTACTTTCAAGTTCTGGGAGGCAATCACAGGCTGTGGCAATAGTTTATGAAATTTTAGGAATCTCATGGACTACCCAGGATAACAACTCAAAGGAACTTTCTCCTATCTGGTGCTGTTTCTTGTTACACTGCCTTCAGCTGTACACAAGGACTCATGTAGAGATGTTGCATGTATAATTTGTCTGTAGGTTTTTGGACTAACATGAGTCCCTCTGGTGTTTTACACAAGCTCAGCATTATTTATTCTTAGATTTTTAAGAGTTCTCCACACTGCTTTCCATAGTGGTTGTAACATTTCACAATCCTACTGACAGTGAATGAGGGTTCCACTTTTCCTGCATCATGCAAGCATTTGGTGTCATTTGTTCTCTTGAGCTAACCCCTTTTGACTGATGTAAGACAAAATCTTAAAGTAGTTTTGATTTGCATTTCCCTAATTACTAAGGATGTTGAACACCTTTTAAGGTGTTTTTAGTTATTTTTATTTGTATTTTTGAGAGCTCTATAGTCAAATCCATAGTCATTTTTTTTAATTGGGTGACTTGTTTTCTTGATTCTTTGTTCTTTGAGTTCTTTGTAATCTTCTAGATATTAATCTTCTGCCAGTTGTGTAGCTGGTGAAGGTTCTCTCCCATTCTGTGCCTTTTCTCTTCCTTCTATTCCTTGTTTCATTTGTTGTACAGAAGCTTTTTAGTGTAATGAGGACCCACTTGTCAATTGTTGACCTTAATTTCTGAGCAACAGATGTCCACTTTAGAAAGTCCTTTTCTGCACCTATTTCATGTAGGGTACTGCCTATGTTTTCTTCTAATACGTTTAGCATTTCAAGTTTCACATTGAGGTCTATGATCCATTTGGAGTTGAGGTTTCTACAGGATGATGGCTGTGGGTCTAATTTCATTATTCCACACGTGGAAATCCAGTTCTGCCAGCATTATTTCTTGAAGATTTTGTCTTTCCTCCAGTGTGGGTTCTTGACACCTTTGTCAAATATCAGGTGACTAAAATTGTGTGCATTCAGGTTGGATTTGTTTGTTGTTGTTCCATTGATCTACATGTCAGTTTTTGTGTCAATACCATGCTGTTTTTATGACTATACAGCTCTGTAATATAGTTTGAGATCTAATGTGACAATCCCCCGCCCCCCCCTTGCGCTCTTTGTGTTCATGAGTACTTTGGCTATCCAGGGTCTTTTGTGAGTCCATAAGACTTTTATGATGATTTTTCCCCCTAATACTGTGAAGAATGTTAAGAGGATTTGGTTTGGGATTGCATAGAATATAAATTGCTTTTGGTAGTACTATCATTTTCACAATATTAATTCTCCCAATCAATGAGCATGGTAGATCTTTCCATCTCCTTGTGTATCGCTCAGTCTCTTCAAAGATTTAAAATTTTCATAGTAGAAGTCTTTATTGGAACAAAGCCAACATGATTATGGCAGATGATTTTTTTTATGTGTCTCTGTATGCAATGTGTGAGCATATTTTTGAGAATTTTTGCACTAATGCTCATTAGGAATATGGGCCTATAGTTTTCTTTTTTGTTATGTCTTTATCTGGTTTTAGTATTATCATAATACTGGCTTCATAGAAGAACTTTGGGGGTTCTGTTGCTGGTTGGGTTTTCTTTTGTTATTGTTGTTGTTTGGTGTTTTTGAGACAGGGTCTCCCTGTAGCCAAAGCTGGCCAAAGCTAGCCTGGAATTTGATATGTAGACCAGGCTGGACTCAATCTTACAGAAATCTGCCTGCCTCTGCCTTAGGAGTACTGGGATTAAAGGTATGCACACCATGTCCAGTTCATGTTTCTATCTTTTGGAATAATTTAAGTATTCTTATTGTACATTTTCTTTGAAGGTCTGATAAAATTCTCCTATGAATTGGCCTGGGAATTTTTTTCTTTGGTAGGTTTTGTATTGCTGTTTCAATTTCCTTATTTGTTATGGATCTGCTTAAACTGTGGATCTCTCTTTGGTTTAAGTTTGATGGATCCATTGAATTCAGAAATTCATTCGTTTCTTTTAGATTTCTAATTTAATAGAGTATAGGTTTTTAAAGTATTACTTTATAATGCTATGGATCTTTTTGGTGTCTGTTCTGATGTGTTCCCTTTGTCTTCTGAGTGTGTTGATTTTGATTTGCTCATTATTTCTTTTGGTTAGCTAGGATAAGGGTCTATCTTGTGTATTTTGTCAAAGAACCAGCTCTTATATTCATTGATTCTTTGCTGTGTTTTTTTTTTTTGTTGTTGTTTGTTTCTATTTAACTGATTTCTTTTCTGATATTTATTATTTTATCTTCTTATCTTTTATTGTTTCTTTTTCTTATCTTTTTATCTTTTATCTTCTTGGTTGGTTTTGGTTTGTACTTATTTTTCCAAATTCTTGAGTTGTACTTTAAGTCATTTATTTGTGTGTGTGTGTGTGTGTGTGTGTGTTTAATGTCTTAATATAGGTACTTAGAGCTATAAATTTCCCTCTTAAGACTACTTTTAATACGTCCCAGTGGTTTTGTTGTGCTGTTTCATCCTCATTTAGTTCCAGAAATATTTTTATTTCTGTCTTGATGTTTTATTTGACTCATTCATCATTCAGAAATGTATTGTTTAATCTCCATGAGTTGGTGTAGTTAGTATACGTTCTTTTGCTGTTAATTGTTAAGTTTGATTGCATTGTGGTTGAACAGACTACTTGGAATTATTTCAAATTTCTTTGTATTTATTGAGGTTTGTTTTCTGTCCCAGTATTTTGATCTATTTTACAGAAATTTCCACTGGCTGCAGAGTAAAATATATATTCTTTGATGCTTAGATACAACATATTGTAGATGTCTGGTATGTCCATTTGAGGTATGGTATCTTTTAATTCAGATGTTTCTCTGTTTATTCTTTTTCTAGATTATCTGTCTATTGAAGAAAATGGGGTACTGAACTAACTTACTTTTACTGAGTGGTGGTTAATCTGTGTCTTTAAGTCCAGTGCTAATGTTTTTTTATGAAACTGTGTGCATCAGAGTTTGGTGCATATATGTCCATGATTGTTACACCTTCTTGGCCAATCGTTCCCTTAATCAGAATGTAGTGACCTTCTTTATGTCTTCTGATTAATTTTAACTTGAAATCTGTTTTGTCATATGTTAGAATTTGCAATTCCTGCTTGTTTCTTAATGCCATTTACTTGGAATTATTTCTTCCATCCTAAAATGGTCCCTATTCTTGTAAGAGGAGTTTCTTGCAGACAACAAATAGATGGATTTTGTTTCTTAATCCACTCAACTAGCCTGTGTCTTTTGCCTAGGTAGTTGAGGCCATTGATATTTACAGGTCTTATTGAAAGGTGTGTATTGGTTACAGTCATTTTATTTTCTTTTTGTGTTCTTGGTCTTATTTTGTGTTTCCATACTTACACCTTCGTTTTCTTTTTGTAGCCTCTTAAGCATGGCCATTTCTTTCTTCAGCCTTTTTATTGCTTCAAATGTTCTCTATAGATCTAATTTGGTGGACACAAATTCTTACATTGTATTTGTATCATGGAAGATTTTTCTTTCCAATTTGACTAGGATAGCCATTTTCCTGGGTAAATATTCTGAATTGGCATCTGTGGTCATTTAATCGTCTTGGAATACTTTGCAGATTCTGGCTTTTATAGTTTGCATTGAAATGTCAGCTGTAATTCTGACGGATTTTTCCTTTAAATGTAACTTCTTGTTTTTCTTTTGCAGCTTTCAGTACCCTCTCTTTGTTCTGTATATTTAGTGTTTTTACAATAATATACCAGGGGGAATTTCTGTTCGGATCCTATCTGGTGTTCTGTATTCTCCTTTTTCTTAATTTGGGGAATTTTTCTTTTATAATCCTGTTGAAGGTCTGGACAATGCAATAGGACTGAGATTCTTCTTTTCTCCATGCCTATGAGGTGTAGATTTAGGCTTTTCATGGTGTTCCACATTTTCTGCATATTCTATTCCTGTGTTTTTAATTTTTTTCATATTCTTGTCTTGAGCAGTCAAATTCTTCAATTTTGTCATCCAGTATTGATATTCCATTTTCCATTGATTCATTCTGCTTTTGAGGCTTTCTTCTGCTATTTCTAACTGGCTTTAAAATTTTTTCAATTCCATCTTTATTTTGGCTTCAGTTTTCATCACTATTTCTACCTCCTTTGTGAATTCACTTTTCATGTCCTGAATTGTTTTTGTCTTTTCATTCATCCACATATTTGTATTTCCTTGAGTGTCAGTCAGGAATTTATTCCTAGCCTCTTTTAGCTCTTTGAGTTGTCTATATATTCTTTAAAGTCATTGAATTCTGTGATCATGATTATGATTGTTCTTTTAAATTTTGTGTCCTGGAATTTCTCTGGGTAGTCCTCATTGTAGTACACTTCTGTCAGACTAGTGGGTTTTGGTGGGGGCATTTTATCTTAATTTTTCATATTATTTGTGTTTTTGCATTGAGGTCTGGGCATATGGATTTCTTTTGTTGATTATGTGCCTAATATGAAATTTTAGCCTATCTTTGTTTATTTGAATCTTGGTTCTGTTTATATTGCTGTAGTTTGGTTGCTTTCTTATTGGTTATGAAAAAAAAAAACCAGAAGTGGGAACCTGAAGCATGGATGAATTAATTATTCATATCCAATGAAGAAAAATAATGTTCCCTTTGCCAGCATTCATCAGCTGCCAACAGACACTAAGTTGGACTGGGTTTCCTGCCCACATTCCTTATCCATGCTGGACTTCTGTTTGCACAATTCTTGTGCATGCTGTTATAAGCATTCTGGGTTCATACGTGCAATTACACTGTGGTGTCCAAACAACAGTTTACTTGTATTTATCTAACACCTCTGGTCATTACAATTTTCTTCCCCCTCTTTTGCAATGATCCCTGAGCCTAGGGAGGAGAAGGTGTGATATAGTTGTTCCATGTAGGGCTGAACAATCTACAGTCTCTTATTCTCTGCACATTGATAATTTGTGGGTCTCTGTGTTAATCACCATCTGCTGTAAGAAATAACTCCTCTGGTGAGAGTTAAGAGATGTACTAGTCTATGAGTACAATAATAACTCATTGTGAGTCATTTTAATATTATGTATATTTAGCAGAATGATAGTAGTAGGTTCTCCTCTATGACCTGTGACTTGCCTAGCCACAGATTCTCACCCTGATAACTGTCTTAGGTATGGATTGCCTGCTGTGAAGCAGGCTTTAAAGTCAATTAGAAGGTAGTTGGTTACTCCCAAAATATTAATGCCACTATTCTACCATTACCATATTTTGCCAAGCCAGTTGTTACTGTAGCTCTCAGAATTCACATCTAGGTAAAACTGATGATTATTTTCCTCTGTCAATAGCATTCATAGCTGATCTAGGACTATGAAACCTAGCCAGTAGAGCTGTAGCTTCTATGTCAGTACCAACTTGATTTCTCCTTTTTTGTTCTATGACTCAGGTATGTAGTATCTTCAGCGGTAGGGTCTTACCTTCAAGTTCTGGTGAGTAATCAAATGCAATGACAGTAGTCAGTATTATTTATGGATCTTTGGGATCTTTCTGGTTAACAAATCTTAGAGAGAGAATCCATTTCTAAAATTAAGTTTTGCTTTTGCTAGCCTGTGGTGTCTATTAGGACCATTGAAGCCCTATTATAATAGAGGAGCTGCATTTAAACCCATTTTATATTACCTCCTATTCCCCACCTAATTAAACCCATCCAATTTATTATCCCACCTTCTCAATTATGTAACTGCATTCTATCTTCCCTCTCATTTCTCCTCATTAGTCTCCTGATTTCTAAGGATTTTCCAATTGAAACACACCCATCTAAAGATTGAAAACTAACATCCACTTATGGGAAAGAACATATGACATTTGTATTTCTGGGTCAGGGTTACCTCACTGAGGATGATTTTTATCAAGTTCAATCCATTTTCCTGTGAATTTCATATTTTTCTTAATGGCTGAATAATATTCCATTGTGAAATGTACCAAACATTCATTATGTATCCATCAGTTGATGAACACCTAGGTTCTTTCTATTTCCTGGCTATTGTGAACAGGGAAGTAATGAACATGGAAGAACAGGTGTCTCTGTAGTGATATACAGAGTACTTTAGATATATAGCCAAGAGTGGTATAGCTGGATCATGAGGGAAATTTACTTTTAGCTTTTTGAGGAAACCCCATACTGATTTGCATTCCCACCAGCAGTGAATAAATATTTCCCTTTTCTCACATCTTCTCCAGCATTTGTCATCGTATATTTTAAAAATTTTAGTCATTCTGACAGGTGAAAGATGAAATCTTAAAGTAGTTTTAATGTGCTTTGCCCTTCTGTTGAACATTTTTTAAAAGTATTTCTCAGCCATTTTTGTTTCGTCATTTGAGAACTCCAGAGAGTTTTGTTTGGTTTCTTGCCCTAGTTTTTAGTTTTATTTTTTTTAATATTTAGTTTATGGAGTTCTCTATATATTCTAGATACTAATCCTCTGTCAGATATATAGCTAGTAAAGATTTCTTTCCCATTCTGTAGGTTGTCCCTTCACTCAAATAATGGTTTCCTTGGAAGTACAAAAGCTTTTCAGCTTCATGAGGTCTTAATGCTCATGCTGTCAGGGTCCTGTTCAGAAAATCCTTTTCTGTGCCTATAAGTTCCAGTCTGGTGCTGAATTTATCAGATCCAAAGTATTACGTCTTCTATTGAAGTCCTTGAGCCATTTGGAATTGAGGTTTGTGGAGGCTGAGAAATAGGAACCTAGTTTGATTCTTTTATGTGTAACTATACAGTCTGACCAGCACCATTTGTTGAAAATGCTGTCTTTGTCCAATGTGTGGTTTTTGTCAAAAATCAGGTGACTGTAAATGTATAGACTTGAATTTGGCTTCTTAATTCTATTCCATTGATCAATGTGTATTTTTATGCCTGTACCATGCTATTTTGTTACTACTACTTTGTAGTATTATTTGAAACAAAGAATGGTAATACCTCTAGATTTTCTTTTATTGTTATGGGTATATATACCCAAATTGTTTGGGTATCCCAGTTGTGTGTGTGCATGTGTGCATGCATGTGTGTGTGTGTGTTTCCATGTGAAATTTGATTTTTTTTTAATTTCTGAGAAGAATTTTGTTGGAATTTTAAAGACAATTGCATTGAATCTATAGATCACTTTTGGCAGGATGGCCATTTTCACAATATTATACTTACTGATCCATGAGCATGGGAGTTCTTTCCATCTTCTTATATCTTCTTCAATTTCTTTTCTCAATAACTTGAAGTGAATAACTTCAATTTCTTAACTCAATAACTCAATAACTTTATTTATATAAAATCTTTTATATTTTATTATACAAGTTCTTTACGT
>NW_008356058.1:1554634-1555860 GCF_000622305.1 Nannospalax galili
TGGTTAAACTTATTTGAACATATTTCATTTTTTTTTTGAGACTGTTGTGAATGGGATCATTTTCCTGATTTCTTTCTCAGGGTATTTGTTGTCAGTATATAGGAAGGCTAATGAATTTTAACCATTCATTTCTAAATAATTTTCATCATTCCATGAAGAAAATTTCACTCATTAAATGACTCCTTATTTATCTTCCTATCAGCTCCTGACAATAACTATTCTCTTCCTCTATGTCACTTCTATATCATATAGTGTAAAAATATGTAACACATGTCCTACGTCTGGCTTCTTTCACTTAGCACAATTCCCTTAAGTTTCGTTCATGTTGAAACATGATTCAGAATTACTTTTCTGTTCAAGGCTCATTGATATCTCATTATATTTTTCTACCACATTTTATTTGTCCAGTCATTTCCCAATGGACACTTAGGTGATTCCTACATTTTAGCTATGATGTATGTATGTAATAAGCATGTTCAAATAAAATGTATTTGAATTTTTACTTCTGTCTTGAAAGAATACCCAGATGTTGAATTGGTGAACCAGTTGATAAGTCTGTGTTAAAATTTTTGAGAAAACTCCATGTTGCACTCTACAGAATATAGAGCATCTTGTTTCCACTAATATTGCATGAAGTCTCCCAGTTTTCTGCACCCTCACAACAGTTTTTGTTGTTTTGCTTTGTTTTGAATCCTAATAGATGAATAATGAATACTGATGTTGAGAATCTTCTCAAGTACTTACTGAAAAATTCTGTGTCTTCTTTGGGAAGAGTATGTATGCATATTTTCTTCCCACCTATAAATTGGTAATTTGTTTGATGTTGACTTATAGGTGTTCTTTATGTACTCTAAATAATACTGCATTGCTAAGTATATGATTTGAAGATATTTTCTACCACTTAATTGGTAGCAGTTTTTTTACCATGTTGATAATGGTTTTGATGCACTAACTTTATTATAATAATTATTATTATTACTATTATTATTTCTTTTGTTGGGTTGATGTTTAATTTTGTAACAGAACTTTGGGTGTTATCTCCCCAAAGTTGTATTATAAAATCCAATGTCACCAAGTTTCCCTTTGAGTATGTTATAGTGTCAGCTCTCATTCTTAGGTCTTAGATCTATTTTCAGTTGTTTGTTTTTTTTTTTTTTTTTTTTTTTTTTTTTTTTTTTTTTTTTTTTTTTTTTTTTTTTTTGGGGGGGGGGGGTTTGGAAAAAAAA
>NW_008356058.1:1556137-1563656 GCF_000622305.1 Nannospalax galili
GCACTACACTGTGCAATAAACATAAATATAAGACGCATAAATATAAAATTTTTCTAAAACTAAAAGTTTAGAAAACTTTTCTAAACTTTTAGAAAAGTTTAGAAAACATGTCAGTAAGAAGGGCATCAATACTGCCAGGTTTGAAGACACACGGTACAAAAATGTTGCACAGGTATATAAACTAAAAGAAATAAAATAATACTGATAGGTAAAAATCAGCTAATGTTGTTGAAAAACTGGGTCTTTTTTTTTTTTAATATGATTTAGGTTCTGGTGAGATGGCTCGCTTTTTAAGAACACCAGCTGTTCTTCAGAAGACCCAGGTTAGAATTCCAGCACCCACATGGTGATTAACAGCCTCTGTAATTCCAGTTCCAGTGATCTGACATTCTCTTCTGTCCTCCGTGGGCATTATAGAGCACAACTGCACTAACATACATGCAGACATAATACTCAGACACATAAAATTAAAATACGTTGTAAATTAAGGATCTTACTTCAGCTGCTTAATGTGAATATTCAACTTTTCCAATACTTTTGATGAAGGATTTTTCTCCTCCTTGAGTGGTCTTTACTACTTACAGATAATCATTTGAACATGAATATGAGGGTTTGTTTCTGGACTCTCTATTCTGTTTGTCAACATGTCTGTCTTTATACCAGTGCAATGTAGTTGTAATTACTGTGTCTTTGAAGTAAGTTTTGAAATCAGGTACTGGGAGACTTCCAAATATGTTTTTTTTTCAATATTTCCTTTTGCCATTTGGAGTTCCTTGAGATACCATATGACTTTTTAAATAATTTTTATATTTGTGAAAAACATCTTCAGTATTTGGGTATAAACTGGTTGCATCAAATTTTCATTTATCGCTACCCTCTTAGTTTTTTTCAGCAGTGTTTATAGTGTTCATTGTCCAAAACTTTTGTCTCTTTGGTTAAGTTTGTTCTTAACAATCTTATTTATTTATCTATTTATTTGTTTGGTCTTTTTGAGATGGGGGTCTCCCTATAGCCCTAGCTGCCCCAGAACTCACTGTGTAGCCCAGGCTGGACTTGAACTCACAGAGATCCACCTGCTTCTGCCTCCCAAGTGCTGGGATTAAAGGCATGCGCCACCACGCTGGCACATGTTATTCTTTTAGTATTATTGAAAGTGGGATTGATTTTTGAATTTTGTTTTTTGATTGTTCACTGTCACTCTATAGAGAAGCAACTGATTTTTGCATATTTATTTCATAATCTGCAACTTTGCTGAATTTAATTATTAGTTTTTATAGTTGTGTGTGTGTGTGTGTGTGTGTGTGTATGTGTGTAAGAGAAAAGGAAAGAGGGTCAGAGATGAAGAGAAGAAAGTAAGAGAAAGAAATATCAAGGAATTTCTACACATAAGATCATTTTTCTACTAAAAGATAATTTTATTATTTCTTTCAAGTACATTCAGTTTTTTCTTCATGCCTCACTGCTTTGTCAAGGCCTTCCAGTCCTATGCTGAATAGACAGGTTGAAAGTGGGCATCCTTGTTTTGTTCCTAATCTGAGCTGACATGCTTTTAGTCTTTCACCATTGAGCAAGTTGTTAATTGTTGGGTTTTCATATATGCCTTTATTTTAATAAGGTTCCTTCTGTTCTCGGTTGGGTGATTTATGCTTTTGATTATGAAATGTTATTGAGTTTTTCAAATGCTTTTTATCAATTGAGATGATCTTTTTTTTGTCTTTATTCTGTTAATGTGTTATGTTTCCTTGATAGATTTTTATGTATTGAACCACTTCTGTATTCTGAAGAAAATTTATTTATTCATACTTTAAAATCTTGTTGATATTCTACTGAATTTGGTTTATGGATATTTTGTTCAGGATTTTTACAGCAACATTCATAAAGAATATTACTCAATAGTTTTCTTTTGGTGTTTGCAATCTGTCTTTCACGTTAGAGTAGTGTTCACCTTAAAGAATGCATTATGAAGTGATATAGTCCCTTCATTTTTTGTAATAGTTGATATTACTGTTAATTTTTTTAAAATACTAGGTGAAAGCTAAGGTATCAACTAGGTACAGGATTTTTCTTTGTTAAGATATTGTTAATGTCTAATTCCATTTCTTTATTACTCAGAGGCTTCTTCATTTCTACTCATTCCTGAGTCAGTCTTGGTATTTTCTGTGGTTTGGAGGGTTTCTTTCCCCATTAAATTTGGTTGTCCCACTAGTTTACACTGATCAGAGTATTATCTTATAATCTTTTCAGTTTTTCCAAGATCAATGGATTTATTTCCACTTAGATTTACAATTCTATTTCCACTTAGATTTACAATTTACTTTGAGATTTTTATCTTACCTCACTAAGAATGTCTAAGAGAAAGAAAAAAAAAAAGACAAATGCTGATGTAGATGAGGGGGAAAGGGGACATTTATTCATTTTTGGCAAGAGGGAAAAGTGGTAAAGCCACTACAAAAATCAACGTAGAGCCTCCTCAAAAAGCTAGAAATGGATCAGTACATGATTTACCCTACCACTCTTGGCCATATACCCAAAGGAATTTATATCCTACTACAGAGATACCTGTTTATCTATGTTCATAGTTGTTCTATTCACATATAGCCAGGAAATCAAAAGAACCTGGATATTCTTCAACTGATGAATGGATAATGGAAATATGGCACACATACACAATGGAATATTATTCAGCTATTGAGAAATATTATGAATTTGTAGGTAAGTGAATGGACCCAGAAACAAGCATTTTGGGAAAGGTAACAGAGATCCAGGAAGACAAACATCACATGTTGTCTTTCATGTATGGATGGTAGCTTTGAATCTTTAGATATATGTTTTTTATTTGGAAAATCCATAAGGGTCAGGAAACTATAAGTGGATATCATGGGTGGAGCATCCAAAAGAGAAGAGCTATAATGCAGTGACACAAAGGAGGAAAGGTGAAAAATGGAACAGCAAGGGTAAATTGGGGTGGAGGATGGGAGGGCACGTAGGGAAACAGTATAGGGAAAAATAACTAACACTAAAGACCCTATGAAATAGTCACATGGAAACCTAACATTGTGTGAGCTTCCTAAAATGCATACATATATAAAAAGAGTGTAAACTGAGTTACCCTACAATGGGGAAATCATACCCCTAGAAGACACCATAGGCTAGAAAATAAAAGGTCTAGCACAAAGTGTGGGCTACCTCTTTTGGCTTTGTTGACCAGGGAGGGTCTCAGAAACTCAAACATTATTGTCTATTGTCATTGCTCTTGATTGTCCTCCAGAACTTGATAATAAAACTTTATTCCTGAAGATAACACATGCTTGATTCACAAAACATGGAATAATCAAGCTGGTACTGACCTAGAAGCTTCATCCATACTAGCTAGGTTTTTTAGTGCTAGAAGGTGCTATTTATGCTACCAGAGGAGAAAAGTAATCAACATTTTTATCAAGGTATGGATCCTGTGAACTATAACAACTGGATTGTCAAAATATGCCCATTATATCCTGTTCCCTTCCACTCCCCTTGGGCCTAAGCCCCTTTCCACTGTCATTTCTGGAGAATGCCTCACCACCCTGGTTAGTTAGCTAGATCTAGCCAACTAGGTCACCACACCAGTGAGTTAGGACCAGACCAGCCCAAGCTGCTCCAGGGCTCACTTCTACTCTATTACCTAGTCAGAACCTGTCTACTAAATCTCCATAATCTGGACATGGGCCTAGGACCTTTTGCTTTGCTGGAGAGCTCCAAGCTAGCTGGCCTGGAACCAACTGGTTGCTCCAATAAAAATCAAAAGTGAGAACCTGAAGCATAGACAGACCAACCAGCTAGTCATACCTGATCAGAAAGCAACTAAGCTACATCAACAGTTAAAACAAACAAACAAACAAACAAACAAACAGAACTATCCCCACAGCTTCCTGGAGACAGCAGCTTGCCTGGGTAAGTTTGGCTGCTGCACCCACTGCACCTTGACTCCCCCAGCCTCATTCACCTTCCCATCTCCCCCACCCCATTTCTCCTCCTAGCAGAGGGACTGACACAATTCTTGTCTTGGCACCCCTGACCCCTGAACTGACATCTTGGCCCAAACCCTTCACTGCTTCCTGATCCTTTGCATTCAGACCAACACTATTCCTCCCTCTAGTCCCCGCTGCCCTTTGCATCTCTGGGCATCCCAGCCCCACAGCTTCCTGGAGCTAGCAGCTTTCCTGGTTAAGTTTGGCGGCTGTGCCCACTGCGCCTTGACTCCCCCAGCCTCATTCACTCTCTCAGCTCCCCAACTCCATCTCTCCTTCTAGCGGGGGCACTGGCCCACCTCTTGTGGTGACAACCCAGACCCACTGACTGACCTCTTAGCCCAGAATCCTCACTGCTTCCTGATCCTTTGCACCCAGACCAACTCAATTCCTCCTTGTAATCCCAAGAAGAGGGATCCTCGGGCCTCTTCTTGCCCCACATCCTCTTGCATCCCTGGGGGCCAGAATCTTTCCTGGGCCCTGCTCCCAGACCAGACCAGCCCTCAAACTTCTGAGGCCAGCATCTTTCCTGGAGAGTTCCAGACATTAGGAAAAAGCCTGAGAGATTCTGTTCCTCATCTTACTTGGGCCTCTGTGGGAACTCCTGAGCAGCAAGACGAAACTAATTTGGCCAATCCAATACAAAATCAAAAGAAAGAACCTACAGCCTAGATGATCCAGTTTTTCATGCCCAAGAAGTAAACCACAAAGGCACATAAATTTTGCAAAAAGAAGCAGATTTAAACTCAAGAATGGAAGGCTTGAGTCTCATACAAGAACCAGAATCTACAAAAGAAATCCACATGTCAAAGTCACAGAAGAAAAAAAAAATATGAAAAATCAAACTAATATATCCCCACCAAGTACCATCAGTCTTCCAAAGGAGTACTTCAGTTCTACAATAAGAATCCCCTAGAGATAACACAGGACATGGAATTCAAAAGAATAGTTATAAACATGATAAAAGAATTCAGTGAATTTAAAGAACACACAAACAAAGAAATCAAAGAACTGAAAGAAGATAGGGGTAAACTTCTGAATATAATCAGAAAAGAGTTAGAAATATTGAAGAATACTCAGGCTGAAAGGAAGCAGGAAGTGAAACACTCAGTAAGCCAATTAGAAATGAGAGGAGAAAGCCTCACAAATAGAATGAATGAAATGGAAAACAAAATGTCAAGACTGGAAGATAAATGGATGAATTAGACCATTCAAGCAAAGATTATGAAAAATTTAAGAAAACACAAAAATGGAATATGCAGGAATTGTGTGACACAATAAAAAGACCAAACTTACCAATCATAGGCATACAGGAAGGAGAAGAATCTCAGGATAATGGTATGGAACAGATCTTCAATAGGATTACAGAATAAAATATGCCAAAATTAAAGAAAGATGTGCCCTTACAAATACAAGAAGCATACAGAACACCAAATAGAGAGGACCAGAAAAGAAACTCTCCATGGCACATCATAGTAAAAACAATAAACGTACAGATCAAAGAGAGAATACTGAAAGCTGAAAAAGAAAATCAACAAGTTACACATAAAGGAAAAACAATCAGAATTACAGCTGACTTTTCAGTGCAAACTGTAAAAGCTAGAAGAGCTTGGACCAAAGTATTCTTAGTTCTAAATGATCACAGATGCCAACCCAGATTACTTTACCCAGCCAAAATGACTATTACAGTTGAAGGGGAAAGAAAAATCATCCATGACATAAATAGCCTGAAAGAATTCATGTCCGCAAAACCAGCCCTTCAGAGAGTTCTTAAAGCAATACAAAGGGCTGAAGAAAGGAATGACTATACCCAAGGGGTTATGGAAAGAAACTTAATGAAGGTATAAATATGGAAATGCACAGCTACACCAAGAATGTGAACAGAAATAAAAATGACAGGAACGAATACACATCTTTCATTAATAACTTTAAATATCAATGGACTGAACTCCCCAGTCAAAAGACAAAGTTTAGTTGAATGGATTAAGAAACAAAACCCATCATTTTGTTGTCTGCAAGAAACTCATCTAACTTTCAATGACAGGCACTACCTTAAGGTGAAAGGATGGAAAAAAATACACTAAGTGAAGGGTACTAAGAAAAAAAGCAGGCATTGCTATTCTAATATCTGACAAAAATAAAATTTAAATTAAAACTAATCAGAAAAGATAAAGGGGACCACTTTATTCTGATCAAAGGAACAATTGACCAAGAAGATATTACAATCATGAACAAATATTCACCAAACTCTGGAGCACCTAACTTCATAAATCAGCACTACAGGACTTAAGACCCAGATTAATCCCAACTCATTAATAGTGGGGGACTTCAATACCCCATTGTCTCCATTAGCTAGGTCAAAAAAACAGAGAATTAACACCTGAATTAAACAATACCATACATCAAATGGGCCTAATAGACACTTACCGAATATTCCACTCAAGCACCAAAGAATATATATTCTATTCAGTGCCCCATGGAACTTCCTCCAAAATCAACCATATACTGGGGCACAAAACAAACCTTAACAAATACAAAAAGATTGAAATAATTCCATGCATTCTATCAGACCACAATGCAATAAAGCTCAAAATCAACAACAGAAGAAACCCTAATCACCACATGAACACATGGAGATTAGATTAAACAACACACTCCTGAATGATGAATGAATCAAAGGAGAAATTAAGAAAGAAATAAAAGTATTCCTGGAAGTAAATGAAAAGGACAACACAACACAGCAAAACATCTGGGACACGTGGAAAGCAGTCCTTAGAGCGAAGTTTATAGCTCTAACCGTATATATTAAAAAAAAGAAAGAACAGAAATAAATGACTTAACATTGCAATTCAAGACACTTGAAAAGCAAAAGGAAATGAAGCCTAAACCCAGCAGACAAGAAGAAATAACAAAATCAGAGCATAAATTAATGAAATACAAACAAAGAAAACAATACAAAGAATCAAAGAATCTAAGAACTGGTTCTTTGAAAAGATAAACAAGATTGACAGACCGCTAGCCCAGCTACCAAAGGAAAGAAAGAGAACCTCTAAATGAACAAAATCAGAGATGAAAGGGGAAACACCATAACAGACACCAAAAAGACCCAGAACATTATAAGGGAATACTTTAAAAATCTATATGCTACTAAATTTGAAAACCTAAAAGAAATAGACAGGTATCTAAAAGCATGGAACCACCAAAATTAAACCAAGAAGAGATCAACAGCTTAAACAGACCCATAACACATTAAGAAATTGAAACAGTAATACAAAACCTCCTGACTTAAAAAAGCCCAGGACCAAAATGATTTACAGCAGAATTCTACCGACATTTATTCTACCGTAATTTATTCAAAAAGATAGAAATGGAGGGAGAACTTCCAAATTCCTTCTATGACGCCAGCATCATTCTAAAGCCAGGTAAAGATACAACCCAAAAAGAAAACTATAGACCCATATCCTTAATGAACATAGATGCAAAAATTCTCAACAAGATACTTGCAAACCGCA
>NW_008356058.1:1563707-1566690 GCF_000622305.1 Nannospalax galili
CGGGACTCAAAGACAAGAACCACATGGTCATCTCAATAGATGTGGAGAAAGATTTTGACAAAATTCAACATACATTTATGTTCAAAGTCCTAGAGGGAATTGGACTAGATGTAACATACCTCAATATAATTAAAGCCATATATAACAAATCCACAGCCAACATCATTCTAAATGGAGAAAAACTGGAAGCATTCCCATTGAAATCAGGAAACCAATAATGCTGTTCACTGTCTCCACTCCTCTTTAACATAGTGCTTGAAACCCTTGTAGAGCAATAAGACAAGGGCAGGAAATTAAAGGAGTAATAATTGGAAAAGAAGAGATCAAATTATCCCTTTTTGCAGATGATATGATATTATATCTAAGAGATGCCAAAAATTCCACCAGAAAACTCCTAGAAATTATTAAAAAGTTCAGTAAGGGGCAGATTACAAAATTAATCTTCAAAAGTCTGTAGCCTTTCTATAGACTGATAACAAGCAATCAGAGAAAGAGTACATGGAAACACTCCCTTTCACAATAGCTGCAAATTATATATATGTTTGAATAAACCTGACCAAAGACATTAATGGCCTCTACAATGAAAATTTAAAATTTTTTAAAGAAAGAGATTGAGGAAGACATCAGAAGATGGAAGGATGTCCCATGCTCATGGATTGAAAGAATTAATATTGTGAAAATGACCATCCTACTAAAAGCCATTTATAGATTCAATGCAATGCCAATCAAAATCCCCATGACATTATTCACAGAGTTGGAAATAACCATCCTAAGATTCATATGGAAGCATGAAAGACCGCAGATAGCCAAAGCAACCTTGAGCACTAAGAGCAATGCTGAGGGGATTACTATAACAGACTTTAAACTGTATTACAGAGCTATATTCATAAAAGCAATGTGGTACTGCCACAAAAATAGACCTGTAGATCAATGGAACAAAATTGAAGACCCAAATATGAGTACATTTCAGCCATCTGATATTTGACAAATGGGCCATGAACATTCACTGGAGGAAAGACAGCATGTTCAGCAAATGGTGCTGGCAAAACTGGCTCTCTACCTGTAGAAGAATGAAATAAACCCCTATCTTTCACCTTCCACAAATCTTAACTCCAAATGGATCAAAGATGTCAATGTGAAGCCTGAACCTCTGAAACTGTTAGAAGATGACATTGGCAATTACAAAATATATGTGTAGGAAAGGATTTTCTAAACCGAACATCAATTGCTTAGGAAACAAGGTCAAGAATCAACAAATGGGACCTCATTAAAGTAAAAATCTTCTGTACATCAAAAGAAGCAACCAAGGAAGTGAAGAGAAAACCCACAGAATAGAAGAAAATCTTCATCAGCAACACATCTGACAGAGGTTTAACATCCAGAATATATAATGAACTCAAAAAATTAACGAATCCAGGATGGAAGTAACACAATTAAAAGATGGGCTAAGGAGCTGAACAGAGAGTTCTCAAAAGAAGAAATAAAGATAGCTAAGAAGCATCTGAAAAAGTGTTTGACATCATTAGTAATTAGGGAAATACAAATTAAAACCACTTTAAGATTTCATCTTACCCCAGTCAGACTGGCTAAGATCAAGAGAACAAATGATACCAAATGTTGGAGAGGATGTGGGGAAAGGGTAATGCTCATTCACTGCTGGTGGGATTACAAACTTGTTCAACCCCTATGGAAAGCAATGTGGATAACTTTTAAAAAAACTACAAATAAACCTACCATTTGACCCCATTATACCACTCCTTGGCATATACCCAAAGAACTCGTCCTATTACAGGGACACTTGTACATCCATGTTTGTTGCTGCTCTTTTCACAATAGCTAAGAGATGGAAGCAACCTAAGTGTTCCTCATCTGATGATTGCATAATGAAAATGTTTTCATTTATATGATGGAGTTTTACTCAGCAGTAAAGAAAGATGAAATCATGAAATTTGCAGGTAAATGGATAGAACTAGAAACTGTTATAGTAAGTGAAGTAAAACAAAGATGTAAAAAAGTAAAAAAAAAAGATGTATGTTCTCCCTCATATGTGGATCCTGGCACCAAATCCTTATAAGTGAGTATATATCCAGACACAACTACAGGAGCCAGGATAATGGAAAGGAAACAGGGAGGGAAATGAAATGAAAGAATCTGAAAGGGAAGAACAGTAGGAAACAGGCCTTAATAAGGGAGACTTGGATAAAAATAGCATTGTTTTAAGGGGATGCAGATGGAAGGATTATACAAGGAACCTTGGGGATAAAGGGAAAGAAGGAGCTCAAGAGAGGTGGCACCATAGGAGAAGGGTATTATTAAGGGAGAAATGGAAAAATGAGGGCACTTTAAATGGGGAAACCATAGTGGAAGTGTTATACAATGCGGGAGATAAATAATGCCTAGCTAGTTTAAAAAAACCAGAGGGAACCATATTATTTGAATAACCTACTAACAAATTATACATACAACTAGCTCAAGGAATGTAATATATGCTAGGTAAGGTTTATCTCAGAATGTTTCGTCTTTGGCCAAGGTTTATCTATACAGCACACGGTAATTAAAAGTACCAGACTGGTGGAACTAACCTTCTTGGATGTCTAAGAGTCATACTTTGAGGCCTATACTAATTTGGTCAGAGGGACATAAAGGACCGTTTTTTGCTCCTTGTCCTCCTAGGTTGACTAAGCTCCAGGAGATTATGAGCATCTCTCAAAATGTCCTGTAACTGTGGTGGGTCATCTGTCCTCTTGATCAAGGAAGCCATGGAGACCCCACCAAATGGACTTGAACAAATGTCCAGTCTACAAAGAGGAGGGTCAACACAGAGGAAACATTTTGTCCATGCTTCCAAGTGAAGCCAGCCATGGTCGAGCAAGACCTTTATTTTATCTTGAAATAGATGGAACTGGTAAAAGAAAGGAGCCAGGGGCTCCTCCCAAGCCCATGTGACCCCTGAGGAATAGATCCTCAAATAACCTTAAGAGTA
>NW_008356058.1:1566821-1584091 GCF_000622305.1 Nannospalax galili
AACAATGCCAGACAGGTGATACCTTCCTTTGAGTTGTTGGCCACGGTGGCCAAAGGGATTCCCAGACAGTAACCCAGCATAGAATTGGGAAAATGAACAGCAGACCCCAATCTTATCTAAAGAATATTGGCAACTGATTGCTGCTAGTTGAGGAAGAGCTGATCTTCCTAAAGCAAGGAACTCTAGATAAGCTGACTAGATTCAGTGGTTGGACAAGCACTGGAGAACAGCTGGGAATGCTGACAACACAGTGGACAGTAACAGGGATTACAGAGTATATGGGCTCCAGTGGGGCGGTAGGGGTAGATTATGGGAGGGTGCCATTTAGGATGTGGGTTTAAAGATGAATAGCATTGTTTGGGATGTTCTGCATGAAATACACACAAAAAATCAACAAATTTTTTTAAAATGAGTTATATTTGAGGAAGAAGCATAAAAATTTGCTCCATGTTAATTAGTAGAGGTGAAGCACATTACCATTGAAATCTACCCGATAATTTCATATCCACACTCAGGTGGATCTCAGAAAGGAACCGACTGTGACTAGTAATCAGATACATAGAGATTAGAGATGCATGTGCAAACATCTAAGTGTTAGTAGCATTAAAAATTAATTTTTCTGTATAAAATAGTATATTTTAAAATGAAATGGAGCTCTTTTTTAAAGGTTAAAACCTCATTCAATTTTATGTCTTATTGGGTTTATACTGAGTTCAATATTGTATAACTGTATTAATTCAACTGTGAACCTAAAAATGTACAGCCAGTACTGAAAGAGTTGCATCTTTGCTCTGAGAATTGTTATTGAATATGTTAATGTCGTAATGAAATGTTTCTTCTAGTCATGTGGTTATTAAAAAAATAATTGAAAAAAAAAAACAGAACAAACTACAGCTCAACAAAGGCAGGCTAGAATTTTGTATCAGACACACAACACACAAAAGAAATCCATGTGTCCAAGTTCCAATACAAAAAAAAAAAAAAATAAGAAAACCAAGATAATATGTTTCCAACAAATCCAACCAGTCCTATAGAATTGTTGTACAGTGAGAGCTACCCAGAGGAAGCTCAGGACACAGAATTTAAAAGAACAATCATAAACATGATCAAATAATTCAACAACTTTAAAGAACACTCAATAATGAAACTCCTCCACGCAGCAGAGGGCCAGGAACACAAAAGTCACAAGTGGCAAAAGTGTAGAGATCAAGAGTTTGCTAAATAATAGTCCTTTGACAGGACTCCTTTATTAAACTTCATCTACCCAAGGCTCAGGGACGATTGCAGAAGAGGGAGCAGAGAGATTGTAAGAGCCAGGGAGGATGGGCATGACCATATGGAAACAGAGTCCTACAAGCTCCTGGGAACCTGCTCATATGATTCTATGGCAAAGGTGTCAGCATACACAAGTCCCATGCAAACTCAGGCAGATAGTAACGCAGCATGTAACTGGGAAAATCTTATTTACAGGAATGTTGGCATCTGACTGCTACTAGATGAAGAAAAGCTGATCTTCCTAAAACAAGGGACTCAGCAGATGGATTTGAACCTGGTGAATGGCTGGGGGCACTGACAACACAGTGGGCAGTAACAGGGATGACAGAGTATATGGGCTCCAGTGGGGAAGGAGGCTATGGGAAGGTGCCATTTGGGGTAATAAGAATTTTTGGGATGTTCTGTATGAAATACACACAAAAAAACAATTAAAAAATAAATAAAAATAAAAAGAACACAAAAACAAAGAACACAAAGAAATAAATAAAACATGACTGAAGCTTGAGAAAATACAAATATACGGATGAATGAAATGACAAGGACAATTCAGGATTTAAAAAGTAAATTCACAAAAGAGATAGAAATATTGAAGAAAACAAAGGCTGAAATGAAGATTGAATTGAAAAAACTCAATAAGCCTATTGGAAATGACTGGAAAAATCCTCACAAGCAAAATGAATCAAATGGAAAACAGAATATCAAGGCTGGACAGCAAAGTTGAAGAAGTGGACTGCTCAATCAAAGTATATGAAAAAATAATTAAAACACAAGAATGGAATAAGCAGGAAATGTGGGACATAATGAAAAAACCAAATCTACACATCATAGACATAGAGGAAGGAGCAGAATCTGAGGTCAATGGTATTGATCCAATCTTCAACAGGGTTATAGAAGATAACTTCCCCAAATTAAGGAAAGACATAGCTTTAAAGATACAAGAAGCACACAGAACACCAAATGTACAGTATCCAAACAGTAATTCCCTATGACACATTATTGTAAAGACACTAAATGTACAGAAAAAAGAGAGGGGACTTAAAGCTTCAAAAAGAAAAACAAGTTACATATAAAGGGAAACCCATCAGAACTACAACTGACTTTTCAATGCAAACTATAAAAACTAGAAAAGCCTGAAGCAAAGTATTACAAGTTCTAAATGATAATAGATGCCAAACCAGAATACTTTGTCCACAAAAGCCTCTATCAAAGTTGAAGGGAAAAGAAAAATCTTCCATGATACAAATAGAATGAAATAATTCATGTCCACCAAATTATCCCTACAGAGAATACTCCAAATAATACAAAGTACTGAAGAAAGGAATGGTCATATCCAAAAGGCTACAAAAAGAAAACAAATGACAGTGTAATTACAGACACAAAATGGGTCTAAGAACACAAATGGAAAATAAAATGACTTTAACCAATATACATCCTTCAATAATAACGTTATCAGTGGTCTCAACTCCCCAGTATAAAGACACCATTTGTTGTCTTTTTGTTGTCCTTAGGCTGAAAGGATGGAAAAAATAATCCAATCAAATGGCACTAAGAAACAAACAGGCAATGCAATTCTAATATCTGACAAAATAGAGTTGAATGTAAAATTAATCAGAAGAGATAAGGACATTCACTTTATTCTGATCAAGGGAACAATACACTAAGAAGACATTACAGTCATGAACATATATGCACCAACCCTGTGGCACCCAATTTCATAAAAACACCAGTCAGAATGGCTAAAACCAAGAGAACAAATGACATCAAGAGCTGGTAAGTTGTGGGGAAAAGGGAAACCCTCATTCATTGCTGGTGAGATTGAAAACTGGTGCAACTATTGTGGAAATAATGTGTAGAACTCTTAAAAAACTAAAAATAAAGCTACCTTATGATCCAGTTATATCACTTCTTGGAATACACACAGAGGACTCATCCTACTGCAGAGCCATGTTTGTTGCTGGTCTTTTCACAATAACTAAGAAATGGAAACAGTCTAAATGTCCCTCAACTGATAAATGAATAACAAAAATGTGGCACATTTACACAGTGGAGTGCTACTCATTGGTAAATAAAAATGAAATCATGAAATTTTCAGGTAATTGGATGGGACTAGAAACTGTTATAGTAAGCAAAGTAACAGCCTCAGAAAAACAAGTGATATATACATATATTCACTCTCATTTGTTGATCATAGCTCCAAATTGATAGATGTGAGTATATATCCCGATGTAACCACAACAGACAAGAAAATGGAAAGGAACCATGTGGGTAAAGGGGGAAGAAAAAGCTTGGGGGGGGGGGGATAGTAATGGACATGTGTTATCAATGGTGAAATAGGGAACATGGGGGTACTTTAACTGGGGAGGGAGAAGGGATGATTATATAGGGGGAGAGAGGGATTAGAAAAATAATACTTAAGTGGTATGAAAAACTAGAGGGAAATATATTAGTTCAATAGTCTACTGAAAAAACACACATTATATGTAAACATGTATATATGTACATATATATATTGTATTCATATATATCATATATCTCATATATATGCATGTGTATAGCTGGAAGCTATATAACAAAAACAGAGAGCCAATTTGGAAAAACCTCCTTTTGAGTTTTTGGTCAGGGTAGTCCAAGAGACTCCTAAAATAACACGGGCTATTGCCATAGTCCATGATTGCCTCCCAGAACTTGAAGATAATTCCCTATTGCTGAAAATAGGACATATATTGGACACAGAATATGAAGCAATCAAGCTAGAACTGATCTGAAAGCATTCTCCTTGAAGACTAGCTCTCATGGTATCAGAGGATACTGTATAAGCTACCAAGAGAGAAAAGCGATCTACGTTCCAACCTAGTTGTACAGTCTAATAAACACAACAATTGCTGGTCCAGCAAACTGTCTTGATTGGTGCAGTAGTGTCACTTATCTTGATGGTAATCAACAGCTGTCTAATAGGACTTAAGGCCTGTTTAATGGGAGGGAACTCATATGTGGTGCTGTAAACTTAGACAAATACACATAGTTGAAAAGTTCATAGATCCTAGAGAAAAATCTACTTTTGTCACATCCTTAGACCAATGTAATTTCTTACCATATTCTAAATATGTATCTTTATGTTTGCAGGTAATATACCTCTCACCACTTAATAAAAAAGCTTCTGTTTGCAAAAGATGGAGACTATTCCATAGTTCCACACTGTCAAATTCATAGAATAAGTGTCTGTGTGATGCCCAGTCCCAAGTGAAACATCTACAATGTAACCTCTAACCTTGGGTTCAGGGAACATAGAACGACAGGGGACAGAAAAATTATTAGTGCAGCTCTCAACTCTCATTAGCAAAGCTCACCTCTAATTAGATGGTGATTAACCCAGAAATTCAAAACTGATCAGAAGCACAGAGAATACAATACCAAAGAGTACTTGTCCTGGGTAGGACACCTATATCAAACCTCTGCCACCCAGAGCTCAATGACCATTGAGCAGAAAGACTGCAAAAATCAGGGATGGTGGATGACCACAGTGAAACAGAGCTTTCCAGACAGCTGGAAATTTGCTCATACTAACTTACAGCAATTATAATAGCATGCACAAGACCATTCAAGCTCAAACTAGACAAAACTCAGCATAATCATGGGGAAATGGGTAAGAATCCCCAATTTTAGTTGAGGAGCTATTGGTAACCAAAGAGTACTGGAAGAGATAGAGTTGGTTTTCTCTAAGGAAGTGATGCTGGGCAAGTTGACCAGGCTCCAGTGGATGGACTCACACCAAGTGACATTTGGGGACACAAACTTGACCTGATAGACCTTAACATGATATGACAGAATGCATGAAATCCAGTGGGGGTGCTATGGGGGATGTAGATAGGGAAAATGGTCTAAATATGATCAAGATGTATTATATGAAATTCACAAAAATTTAACCAAAATCACAAGATATGCTATTAGTATAATGGTGGCAGAAATATTATAGGAATAAACAAAAACTTCCTGATTGTATTTAAGGCCCACTCCAGAAGATGAAGTTCATCATTATCAGAGAAAAGAACTGATGGTGAGATGGGTCATAAGTGTTAAGGGAGAAACTACTACTATTATTATTGCTAAATGGAAATAGTGTTATACAGATTCATAAGAACCACTATTCCCATAGATAAGTGCATCTCTCATTTCTCATCAGAGAAACTTCTTTTTGGAGTAGATGACAATTAACAAGAGACCGCAGCTAATCAAGGGGCAGAGAATATGAGACTCTGGAGTTTTCAGTCTTAAATAGGATATCTACACCACACTTCTCTTCCAGAGGCTAGAAGATTGTTGGAGAAGACAAGGGCAGAAAGACTGTAAAAGTCAGAGGTAGTGGATGAATGCAAGGAAACAGTGTTTTCTGGATACAACAGACATTTGCACATAGGAACCTGCAGTGGTTATGATAGTATTGATTAGCAATTGATAGCTATTGAGCAAGGGAGATTCAACTTTCTTTAAGGACATAATTCTGGGTAGGTTGACCAAGCTCCATGGAATGGACCCATATACAATTATATTTATGGAATACAAATTGTACTTGAGCTTTAAATATGAAGAGTGAGAGAACAAAGTCCGGGCAGTGGGGTGGTGGGGAAGGATCTGAGAGGCGATGATGGTGGGGGGTTGTATATGGCCAAAATATATTATACAAAATTCTTAAAGGATTAATAATATTATTCTTAAAAGATTGAAGGTAGAGCTATAGAAAAAATCATATTTATTTTTCATTTGTGTTTGTATTTATCCTTAACAAAGAAACTTTTATATTTATGTGTCTTGTTTTTATTTATCATCCTCTCATTTTTTTCTTTTTTTAAATAATTTTTTTAAAAAAATTAGAAGAAGCATTTCATTACAGCTTTAACATACTCAATAACTGTTTCCAGAGCAAAGCTACATCTCATTCAAAAGTGGCTATAAAAATTTTAGGTTCGCCATTGAACCTAATAACCACATACTTAGAAGAAGCATTTCATTACAACAGCATTGACATATTCAGTAACAATTTCCAGAGCTAAGATGCATATCTTTCAAAATTGGCTGCAAAATTTTAGGTTTGCAGTTGAATTAATACAGTTATACAGTATTTTACTTACAGGTATACACCCTATAAGACAAAATTAAATGAGGGTTTAACTTTTAAAAAAGATCTCTATTTCATTATTAAAATATGCAGTTTAGCCAGGCATGGTGGCACACGCCTTTAATCCCAGCACTTGGGAGGCAGAGGCAGGTGGATCTCTGTGAGTTCAAGTCCAGCCTGGTCTACATAGTGAGTTCCAGGACACCTGGGGTTACAGGGAGACCCTGTCTCAAAGAGACCAAAAAAAAAAAAAAATGCAGTTTCATACAGACAACTTCCCTTTTAACGCAATTAACACTAAGGTGTTTGCACATGCATTTCTAATCTCTATATATCTGATTATTACTAGTCACAGTTGGTTACTTTCTGAGCTCCTTGGCAGCTGAGCATGGATATAAAGTCATCAGGTAGATGTCAGTCGTAATGTTTTTCACTAAAAATTTAATAACTACATGATTAGAAGTATTTCATTGCAGCTTTAATGTATTCAGTAACACACTCCAGAGCAAGGATACATCTCTTTCAAAATTGGCTGTAAATTTTTAGGTTCACAGTTGAATTACTACCGTTATACAATATTGAACTCAGTATAGACCCTGTAAGACATAAAACTGAATGAGTTTTAACCTTTTAAAGAAGTCTCCATTTCATTTTAAAATATGCTGTTTCCTACATTTTTAATGCTACTAACATTTAGATGCTTGCACATGTGTCTTTAATCTCTATGTATCTGATGATTATTTGTCATAGTCAGTTACACTCAGATCCTTAGTACCTGAGAATGGACATAAAGTCATCAGGTAGATTTCACTGGTAATGTTTATCACCTCTACTTTTTAACATGAAGTAAAATTTTATGCTTCCTCCTCAAATATAAGACTTTTTAAATTTGATTTTTCTGTGTGTATATTATATAGAACATCCCACACAGTCTTATTCATCTACATACCCACTTCCCAAATGACACCCTCCCATAGCCTCCCCCCTCGTACATACTGGATCCCATATACGCTGTTATCCCTGTTACCGTCCTCTGTGTTGTTGATACCCCCAGCCATTCTCCAGTGCTTGTCCATCTGCTGAATCTAGTCAGCCTATCTAGAGATCCTTGTTTTAGGAAGATGAGCTGTTCCTCATCTAGCAGCAATCAGTTATCAATATTCCTTTTGATAGATTGGGGTCTACTGTTCATTTTCCCAGTTCTATGCTAGGTTATTGTCTGGGAGTCTCTTGTGCCACCCTGGCCAATAACTCAAAGGAAGGTATCACCTGTCTGGCAGTCTTTCTTATTATGTAGCCTTAGGTATACATATGGAATCTTAAAAATTATATTGATCCCATTAATCTTTGGTTATACTTTCCTTTTGGGTGTTTAAGACCCTACAGTTGGCCCACATAATTAATTTTTACTTTTAAGGACATTTGAAGATCTGTTCCTCAGGGGTAACATGGGCTTGGGAGGAGCCCCTGGCTCCGTTCTTTTACCAGTTCCATGTTTGTGAAGATAAGTCAAAGGTCCTACTTGACCATGGCTGGCTTTGCTTGGAAGCATGGAGGAAATGTTTCCTCTGTGTTAACCCTCCTCTTTGTAGACTGGAAACTGGATCAGGTTCATCTGGTGGGGTCTCCATGGCCTCCTTGCTCAAGAGGACAGATAACTCACCACAGTTACAGGATATTTTGAGAGATGCTCATAGAACCCTGGAACTTAGTTGGCCTAGGAGGGGAAGGAGCAAAACTGTCCTTTATGTCCCCTGACCAAATTAGTATGGGCCTCAAAGTATGGCTGTTAAATATCCAAGAAGGTTAGTTCCACCATTCTGGCATTTTTAATTACTGTGTGTCTTGCAGATAAATCTTGGGTAATGACCAGTTGGTCTCAAATAAACCTTATCTAGAGATATTTTTCTTGATCTTTTATGTATAATTTGTCAGTAGGTTGTTGCCTAATGTGGTTCCCTCTGATTTTCTAAAACTAGCTAGGCATTGTTTATCTCTCACCTTATCTAGCTCTTCCACCATGGTTTCCCTGTGTGCCCCTATTTTTTCCGTTTCTCCCTTAATAATACCCTTCTCCTATGGTCCCACCTTTCTTGAGCTCCTTCTTTCCCTTTATCCCCTAGGTTCCTTGTATAACTTTCCCTCCCCCCTCCCCTTAAAATAACCCCATTATTGTCCAAATCTCCCTTGTTAACACCTGTTTTCTACTGTTCTTCTCTTTCAGATTCTTTCTTTTCCTTTACTTCCCTGGTTCCTCTTCATTATCCTGGTTCCCGTATTCCCGCAGTTATGTCTGGATACATATTCACTTGTATGGATTTGGTGCTAGGATCCACATATGAGGGAGAACATATGCCGTTTTTTTGTTTGTTTGTTTGTTTGTTTTGTTTTGTTTTGTTTCTGAGTCTGTGTTACTTCACTTAGTATAACAGTTTCTAGTTCCATCCATTTACCTGCAAATTTCATGATTTCATCTTTTTTTTTACTGCTGAGTAAAATACCATCATATAAACAAACCACATTTTCATTATCCACTCATCAGTTGAGGGACACTTAGGTTGCTTCTACCTCTTAGCTATTGTGAAAAGATCACCAACAAATGTGTATGTATAAATGTCTCTGCAATAAGATGAGTTCTTTGGGTATATAACAAGGAGTGGTATAACTGGGTCAAATGGTAGGTTCATTTGTAGTTTTTTAAGAGTTCTCCACACTGTTTCCATAGGGGCTGAACAAGATTGCACCCCACCAGCAGTGGATGAGTGTTCCCCTTTCCCCACATCCTCCCCAACATTTGGTATCATTTGTTCTCTTGATCTTAGCCAGTCTGACTGGGATAAGATGAAACCTTAAAGTGGTTTTAATTTGCATTTCCCTAATTAGTAGTGTGTAGCTGGTGAAGTTTTTCTCCCATTCTGTGGGTTTTCTCTTCACTTCCCTGGTTGCCTCCTTTGATGTCCAGTATGGAAAATCCTTTCTTACACTTATATCTTGTAGGTTTTTGCCAATGTTTTCTTCTAACAGTTTTAGAGTTTCAGGATTTACATTGAGGTCTTTGAGCCATTTGAAATTGGCTTTTGTGCAAAGTGAAAGATAGGGGGTTAGTTTCATTCTTCTACAGGTAGAGATCCAGTTTTGCCAGCACCATTTGCTGAACATGCTGTCTTTCCTCCAGTGAATGTTCTTGGCCCCTTTGTCAAATATCAGGTGGCTGAAATTGCATTTACTCATATTTCGGTCTTCAAATTTGTTCCATTGATCTATGGGTCTATTTCTGTGCCAGTACTGTGTTGTTTTTATGACTATAGCTCCGTAATACAGCTTAAAATCTGGTATAGTAATTCCCTTCCCCTCAGGATTGCTCTTAGTGCTCATGGTTGCTTTGGCTATCTGAGGACTTTCGTGCTTCCATATGAATCTTAGGATGTTTTTTTCCAACTCTGTGAAAAATGTCATGGGGATTTTGATTGGCATTGCATTGAATTTATAAATGACTTTTGTAGGATGGTCATTTTCACAATATTAATTCTCCCAATCCATGAGCATGGGAGGCCATTCTGTCTTCTGATGTCTTCTTCAATCTCTTTAAAGATTTAAAATTTTCATTGTAGAGCTCTTTAATGTCTTTGGTCAGGTTTATTCCGAGCTATTTTGTGTGTGTGTGTGTGTGTGTGTGTGTGTGTGTGTGTGTGTGTGTGTGTGTTTTTTCATTTGGTGGAATTTTTGGCGTACCTTAGATATAATGTCATATTATCTGCAAAAAGGGATAATTTGATCTCTTCTTTTCTAATTATTGATATCTCTTAGCTATAATATCATATCATCTGCAAAAAGGGGTAATTTGATAATTCTTTTCCAATTATTACTCCTTTAATTTCCTGCTCTTGTCTTATTGCTCTTCCTTCTCTTGTATTATTGCTCTGGCAAGATTTTCAAGTACTATGTTAAAGAGAAGTGGGGATAGTGGACAGCCTTGTCTGGTTCCTGATTTCAATGGGAATGCTTCCAGTTTTTCTCCATTTAGAATGATGTTGGCTGTGGGTTTGTTATATATGGCTTTAATTATGTTGAGGTATGTTCCCTCCAGTCCAATTCCCTCTAGGACTTTGAACATAAATGCATATTGAAATTTGTCAAAGGCCTTCTCTGCATCTATTGAGATGACTATGTAGTTCTTATCTTTGAGCCCATTTACATGGTTTATGTGGTTTATTGACTTACGTATATTGAACCATCCCTGCATCTCTGGGATGAAGCCGACTTGATTATGGTGGATTATCTTTTTGATGCATGTCTGTATGCAGTTTGCAAGTATCTTATTGAGAATTTTTGCATCTATGTTTCATTAGGATATGGGTCTATAGTTTTCTTTTTTGGTTGCATCTTTACCTGGCTTTGGTATTAGAGTTATGTCAGCTTCATAGAAGGAATTTGGATGTTCTCCCTCCATTTCTATATTTTTGAATAAAATAAGTAGTATTGGGTGTAGGTCTTTAAATGTCTGATATAATTCTGCTGTAAATCCATGTGGTCCTCTGTTTTTTTTAGTTGTGAGGTTTTGTATTACTGTTTCAATTTCTTTCTGTGTTATGGGTCTATTTAAGCTGTTAATCACTTCTTGGTTTAGTTTTGGTGGTCCCCATGCCTTTAGATATCTATCCATTTCTTTTAGGCTGGTTCCCATGCCTATAGATACCCATCCATTTCTTTTAGGTTTTCAAATTTAGTAGCACTTAGGTTTTTAAAGTATTCACTTATAATGTTCTGTATCTTTCTGGTGTCTGTTCCTGGATCTTTCTGGTGTATGTTGTGATGTTTCCCCTTTCATCTCTGATTTTGTTGATTTTCAGGTATTCTTTCTTTTGGTTAACTGAGCTAGCAGTCTGTTGAACTTGTTTATCTTTTCAAAGAACCAGCTCTTGGATTTGTTGATTGTATTGTTTTGTTTCAATTTCATTAATTCCTTCCCTGATTTTTGTTATTTGTTCTTGTCTGATGGGTTTGGGTTTCATTTGTTTTTGCTTTTCAAGGTCTTGAGTTGCAATATTATGTCATTTATTTGTACTCTTTCTGATTTTTTAATGTAGGCACTTAGAGCTATAAATTTCCCTCTAATGACAGCTTTCAGCATGTCCCAGAAGTTTTGTTGTGTTTTATTGTCTTTTCGTTTAGTTCCAGGAATACTTTTATTTCTTTCTTAATTTCTCTTTTGACCCATTCATCATTCAGGAGTGTGTTGTTTAATCTCCACGTGTTCATGTGGTGACTAGGGCATCTTCCGGGGTTGATTTTAAGCTTTATTGCATTGTGGTCCGATAGAACGCATGGAATTATTTCAATCTTTTTGTGTTTGTTGAGGTTTGTTTTGTGCCTCAGTATATGGTTGATTTTGGAGAAAGTTCCATGGGGCACTGAATAGAAAGTATATCCTTTATTGCTTGGGTGGAATATTTGGTTGGTGTCTGTTAGGTCCATTTGATGTACGGTATTGTTTAATTCAGATGTCGCTCTGTTAACTCTCTTCCCTTTTGACCTATCTAATGGAGACAGTGGAGTACTGAAGTCCCCTACTATTAATTAGTTGGGATTAATCTTGGTCTTAAAGTCCTGTAGCATTTTTTTAAGAAGTTGAGTGCACCAGAGTTTGGTGAATATATGTTCATGAATGTAATATCTTCTTGGTTTATTGTTCCTTTGATCAGAATGAAGTGGCCCTATTTATCTCTTCTGATTAGTTCTAGTTTAAAGTCTATTTTGTCAGATATTAGAATTGCAATGCCTGCTTTTTTCTTAGCACCATTCGCTTGGTATATTTTTTTCCCATCTTTTCACCTTAAGATATTGCCTGTCCTTGAAAGTGAGATGAGTTTCTTGAAGAGAACAGAAAGATGGGTTTTGTTTCTTAATCCATTCACCTAGTCTGTGTCTTTTGACTGGGGATTTCAGTCCATTAATATTTAAAGTTATTAATGAAAGATGGGTATTGAATCCCATCATTTTTATTTCTGTTCACATTCTTGATATAGCTGTACTTTTCCACAGTTATATCTTCATTGAATTTTTTCCACAACCCCTTGTGTATAATCATTCCTTTCCTCAGCTCTTTGTATTGCTTCCAGAACTCTCTGAAGGGCTGGTTTTGTGGACATGAATTCCTTCAGCCTGTTCATGTCATGGAAGATTTTTCTTTCCCCTTCAACTATAATAGACATTTTCATTGGGTTTAGTAATCTGTTTTGGCATCTATGGTCATTTAAAACTGGGAATACTTTGGTCCAGGCTCTTCTGATGGCTTTCATAGTTTGCACTGAAAAGTCAGCTCTAATCCTAATGGGTTTTCCTTTATATGTGACTTGTTGTTTCTCTTTTGCAGCTTTCAGTATTGTCTCTTTGTTCTGTATGCTTAGTGTTTTTACTATGATGTGCCGTGGAGAGTTTCTTTTCCGGTCCTGTCTGTTTGGTGTTCTATATGCTTCTTGTATTTGTATGGGCATGTCTTTCTTTAATTTTTGGAAATTTTCTTCTACAATTCTGTTGAGGATCTGGTCCATGCCATTATCTTGGGATTCTTCTCCTTCCTGTATGCCTATGATTCGTAAGTTTGGTCTTTTTATGGTGTCACATAATTCCTGCATATTCCATTCTTGTGATTTCTTAAATTTTTCATAATCTTTGCCTGAGTGGTCTAGTTCGTCTACTTTATCTTCCAGTCTTGTTATTCTGTTTTCCATTTCATTCATCCTATTGGTGAGGTTTTCTCCTTTCGTTTCCAATTGGCTTACTGTTTCACTTCCTTCTTCGTTTCAGCCTGAGTAGTCTTCAATATTTTTAACTATTTTCTGAATTCATTCAGAAGTTTATCCCTGTCTTCCTTCAGTTCTTTGATTTCTTTGTTCTTTAAATTCACTGAAGTCTTTTTATTGTTTTTATAATTGTTCTTTTGAGTTCCATGTCCTGTGTTTTCTCCAGGGGGTTCTCATTGTACTCCTCTAGAGGACTGTTGGTACTTGGTGGGGATATATTATTTTGGTCTTTGGCATGTGGATTTCTTTTGTAGTTTCTGAAATTTTTGACATGTGACTTTCTTTTGTAGTTTCTGATTCTTATGTGAGACTCAAGCCTTCAAGTTTAGGTCTGCTTCTTTTTGTGACCTTTATGTGTCTTTATGGTTTATTTATTGGGCATGAAGAGCTGGTTCCTCTAAGTTTCCGGTTCTCTTTTTTGATTTTATATTGGAGTGGCCTGATTGCTTTTGTCTTCAGGAGTTCCCACAGTGGCCCAAGTCAGATGAGGATCAGATGCTCTCAGATTTTCTTCTAAGGTCTGAATCCCTCCAGGAAAGTTGTTGTCCTCAGGAATTTGGGGGTTGGACTGGCCTGGGAGCAGAGCCCAGGAAAGATGCTGGTCTAGGGCAGCTGGTGGCCATACCCCTCAGAGATGCAAAGGGAGATGGGGGTGGGAAGAGGTCCCAAGGGCTCCTTGGGACTGCGGGAAGGAACTGGGTTGGTCTGGATGCAAAGGATCAGGAAGCAGTGGTGATTCCCCTGTGTCTGGGGCGCCAAGACAAGGAATGGGATAGTACCCAGGCTAGGAAGAGAGATGGGAGGGGGAGATGGGAGGGTGAATGAAGCTGGGAGAGTCAGGGTGAGGAGGGCACGATTGACTTACCCAGGAGAGAGGCTGCTGGGTTGTGCAGCCCAGGGATGCAGAGGGAGCTGAGGGTGAGACCAGGCTCAGAGGACTCCTGGGGACCTCGAGAAGGAACTGGGTTCATCTGGATACAAGGGATCAGGAAGCCCAACCTCAAATTGAGAGTGCTCTTTACTTTTTATCAGGAAATGTCCTAACTTAGCCATCATTTTTTAAGGATTTTTTTTTTAGGTTCTAGGATAATTAGCCTAACAGTTTTCTTTCTTCAGCACTTTATCATTCCAGTGCTTTCTGGCCTTCATACATTCTGTTGATAAATCCACTGGAAATTTTATTATGTACACAATAGTTTGCTTTCCTCTTGCTGCCTTTCAAACTAAGTTTTGAAAGCTTGTTATACTATGTCCCATTTGGGGCATCTCTCACCTAGACTTGCTGTTCGACGAGCTGTGTGGATTTCTACATTCATGCCTTCTCTTTAAAAATTCAGGGTTCAAAAAAAATCTAAGTAAAACTTCATTTCTTTTTCTTCCTCTCTCTCCCTTTTTCTCTCTCTTTTTCTCCCTTTTTTCTCTCTTTTTTATTCTGTTATGTCTGCATGTATGTAAGCATATTGTGCCATGCAATGCCTGCGGAGGTCTGGGAGGGTGTCAGATCCCCAAAACTGCAGTTACAGACAGTTGTTAGCCACCATGTGGGTGCTGGGATTCAAACCCGGGTCTTCTGCAAGAACAGCCAGTGCTCTTAACCACTGAGCCATCTCTCTAGCCCTACATTGATCTTTTTGGTGGTGTCTCATAAGACTTTTAGGCTCTGTTGACTTTTCCCCTTTTTTAAAGACTCAGAAATTTCAAATGACCTTCATTTCAAGTTTGTTGAGTTTTTGTTTTTCTTACATAAGTCAGCTGTGTGAGTCTGCTGCTGAGTACTAGGAACATTTTAAAATCGTTTATTGTAGTTTTCAGCCTCAGTTCTTTTATAATTTCTATTACTTTGTTAATGTTCTAATTTTGTTCATATATTGTTTTGCTAGTTCCCTTTGATACTTCATTTGTGTCTCTCCTTAAGCTCTCATAGCCACATTTAGAGTAGCTGTTAGAAAGTCTTTCTCAAGTAATTCAATTAATTGCCTGTGCTTCTTCAGGGGTGGCTTCTGGATATATGCTTTATTCCTCTGAAGGGGCCATGCTTTCCTACTTCTTTGCATGCCTTGTTGAAATTTGGATATTAAAAACAACATGGACGATTGAGACAGCAGCATTTCAAACAGATTTTAGGTCAACCTGGAATGCGTGGTGAATTATAGGACAGGCAGAGCTACAGAGTGAGGCTCTATCTCAGAATATCAAACCAAACAAACAAATAAACAAAAAGTTGATAATGAACTATCCCCACATATCTTGGTATGTAAGTTCCATGCAGTGGAAGATCAGCAGTAATTAATGGGGCATGTTCTAAGCCTTGAATTCATCCCAAAGAAATTCTGGGTCCTTATCCAGGTTATATGTATACTGGGAAGCTTTTAAAAAATATTTGTAGGTAGATATGGCTATTGCATCCGTGTCCTAATTCTCCAGATAGACTCAACCCACTTTTGGGGGGTCTGATATGTTTTGTTGCATTTGTCTACCAGAACCTCCTGCCCCAAGTATCCATGTACCTTCATTCTCCCTTAACCATTCACAGTTCTGTCTACAAGGTTTTTGTTTTGTTTTGTTTCGTTTTGGTTTTTTCCAGTCAGTAATATGGGTTATAGCACTATCTCTATCTGTGTTCTTTGTCAGAAAGCAGGAGAGGGAGGAAAGCGGAAAAGAAAAGATAAGAGGAAACAGGGGACAAAGGTTTTTAGTAGCTCACAGAGAAGTTAGAATGCTGTGGAAAATGTCTTCTCTGCTCCTGGTACCAGAGAAAAGCAGCCAGGAACTGAGCGACTTTAAACTGCATGATGACAGGAGCATGGGGACAAAGAAAGATAAATGTGCTGAACTTTTCCCTATGAGCTGGAATGCTTGATTTTCCTAACTGGGAGTTTGCTTGCATTCTGTGGATATTTGTCTGTTTTCCAGGGTTTTTGGAAAGTGATTTTAACATACTCCTAGCTGGGTTTTAAGTGTTTCTGTGGGGAATGAGGTCCCACAGCCTCCCAGTTGGCTGTCCTGCTCATGTCCCTTACTCTCACGAACTGATCTGTTCTTTCATTTTTATGGTTGACTGCTTTATATATCTCCTCTCTTCAAATTTCCAACCCTCTCTTCCCTTCCCTACCTGCAATAACAGCACTCACAGGTGAGCACTGACCAACTTGAAATATCAAAGGAATTGTTATCTCACTATATTCAGTAAAGTACAAGCAATGAGGCTACTGGTTTTCAGGATTTGGTCTGTGTTAGAAAAGAGCCAGAACATGATTATGATCTCTGTGCCCAATGTAGCTGTGATACATTGGGCACAGAAACCAAGGAATGGGGATATTAGCAGCATCTTTATTATCACAGCCTGTAGCCCAGTTACAGGACTTCTACTGTCTGTGTCCTCAAACTTCAGCCACACTGAGTCAAAGCCACAATGCAGTCTGTAGGAAAAATCAGAGCATTCTGCAAGGGGTTAAGTCAATTGTCTCTCTCAATAAGGTGCAACTGCCACCTTGTTAATTTGAGCTCCTCATGTGAGTGCTTAAACGAGAAAAAACTTAACAAAAGTGGTTGGGTTAATTGGTCTTGTTTACATGAGGAACAAGAATTGGTTCCACATAAAAAGGATAAAGGAGTTCGGTACTTCATTGAGATATTGCTTGGAATTCCCAAGCATGATAATAACTGTTAACGAGCAATTATAAAACACACAACCCAACGTGTGTAAGAAAAGTAATGATATAGATGCCTGGGGACCAGAGTCTTGATGATTCCACCATACATGTAGCTCTGGCCAGCCTAATGACTGTCTGTGAGTGAGGGATCTAGATTTATTGGATTTATTGGAAAAAAGTAGGAAATAGGGTCATCAACTGCAGCTTGAGACCAGCTCCAGTAGTGGCTACTTTGCCTCATTCGTCTAGCTTGACTGAATATCATGAGTTCATACCTGACCAAAATCTTGAAGGAGAGTCTGCAAGTGGTGGAAAATTGGACTTGTGTCCTGAATCCGTACCCTCTGGGAAGGTACAAAGCTTCCATTTCTTATAGGGGAGGGGGAGAGAGAGAGAGAGAGAGAGAGAGAGAGAGAGAGAGAGAGA
>NW_008356058.1:1584128-1588479 GCF_000622305.1 Nannospalax galili
GAGAGAGAGAATATGAGAGAATAGAAGCCAGTCAGGCCTTTTTTGTGGGTAAAATTTTGAATAGAGTGGGTAAAAAGAGGCACTGCTTGCCTCTTTAACAGTCCCCTGTAAGCCCTCCTCTTTAGCCTCTGCTACACACTGTTTTTCATTAAAGTTATCATTCCTCCCAATGTTTCCAAACATCAGTGAAGCACTGGATTGTGTGGCACAAGATCTTACATACCAAGTGATCATTAAGGGGTCAGATGGTGTAACTCAATTGCACAGAATACTACATACTATACAGCAAGCTTTAAGAATGGGAAACTGGATGTGGGGGTTTGAATGTGAATGTCCCTTATAGGCTCCATGTATTTGGACATTTTATCCCTGGTTGGTGGCACTGTTTTGGGAGGTCCTAAAAGATGTGGCCATGCTGGAAGAAGCACGTCACTGGGGGCAAGCTTAGAGAGTTTTTAAGCCTTATAGTTCTCCATCACGCTCTGCTTCCTGTGCCTGCTTGAAGATGTGAGAACTTAGTTTCTGATCCTAGGCCATCCACCTCTGCAGCTATGATGGACTCTTGGCCCTTGGAACCGTAAGATAAGTAAACTTTTTTTTTCATAAGTTCCCTTGGTCATGGTGTTTCTATCACAGCAACAGAAAAGTAATATACTGGAGATAGAGTGGAGCTCAGCAAATAATTTGTCCTTCTCTCCTGTAGATTGCTTTGTGGGCATGGCTTCTGAGTATGTAGCATCTATAGAGGAAAGCTGTGTTTTTTCTCCTGGGTTCACTGGGAAGCAGCAGCCTGCATGGTAGAAAACCATGCTGCTTTAATTTCGTATTGTTGTACTTCGTGTTTTCCTTTGTTTTCCTGTTTCTGTACCCCTAAATGAAGCATGAGGATGTGAGTTTAATCTCTAGAACCCATGTGAAAATGCATACATAGCAGCATGTGTTTCTAATTTAGCACTGGGCAGACAGAGACAGGAAGATCCCGGGCTTTGCTAGCCAATTAGGCTAGCCTGATTGATGAGCTCCAAGCCAATGAGAAACGCTGTTTCAAAGGAGGTGGAAGGTTAAGTTAGTGAGGATGATATTTCAGGGTGTCCTCTGGCATCTATACACATGTACACAAACACACACACACAGACACACACACAAGCACACATACATGCATAAAACATCCTGTACTATATCTTCATCTCCTCCTCTAGTAGTTACCCATTTTCAGATAGTCTTTATGGGTAAATGTTTTGGAGTAACACTGTCTCCATTTCTACTTCCCTTCATGCATTATTTTCTTTTTAAAAAAATTTATTCATTATTTTTATTTTATATGTGTGTATTACCATGTATGTGAGTGCACCCGTGTTGTGCAATGTCCGTGGAGGTCAGAGAGGGTGTTGATTCCCCTGGAACTGGAGGTACAGACTATTGTTTGCCGCCATGTGGGTGCTGGGAATAGAACCTGGGTCTTCTGTAAGAGCAGACAGTGCTCTTAACTGCTGAGTCATCTCTCCAGTCCCTCCATTATTTTCTTAATACATGCCAGGAATTTTGCTTCATTTCACTAAAGCTGCTATATTGAAGACCCCCTCCAAAAGTTATTTCTCCATACACTTATCCTATCTAAGTTCTGACTTGGTTATTCCTACGGAAATATTGGACCCACTGGACCACTGCCTCTCAGGAGGACAGTCCTCATCTGGACTCTGCAATACCTTCTCTCCTTTTCTCTCCTGCCTTGATGGCAGCTTATCCTCCGTCTCCCTTTCTGTGTTAACCTCTTGCTCCACATTTTAAAATACTGGATATCAGATCTCTTCTCTGTTTCTGTAATTTCTTGTTAGGTCATTTCTTCCACACCCTGGTTTTATATCTCTCTATATCCTAATGTCTGCCAAATGTCCTAGTGTTTCCCCTAAACTTTATACACAATATCTTCAGTGGCTATCCTTAATAACAGTGTATCCAAAAGAAACATAAAATAAAACTGTAATGAGTCATATACTCCCTTACACATATGCATGCATTCACACTCATGCATGTAAACATGCATTCACACATGCTTCTGCTCTCTTCCAGTACACGATCCTTCTTCTAACTGTACTCAAATGAAACAAAGGAAACATTGATTACTTTTTCTACCACACTCTAGTTCCAACCTAACAGCAAATCTCAATGGCATTCTTACAGATAAACCCTAGGCTCCAGTGTTTTGCGTGTCTCCAGTGACAGCACCTAAGAGAAACCACAGTGTCAAGGCAGGGTGACTTACAATCAATTTCTCATAGATCGCTCTGTCCTCTCTCTCCTGTTGCCCCTTGTCTCCTACTTTCTCCTTCCTCTTCCTGCCCCTTTCTATGATTAACTCTTCATATAGCACCCAGCAATATTGCTTCAAAACATAAATGATATCAGTTTATAGTTCAAACCTTTCTAGTGATTTCCTAGTTCACTTTGGTAAAATAAAAATAAACAAAAAAAATTAACGTGTTTATCAGGCATGTAAGACCCTCTGAAGTTAAGCCTCTGTTATCTTGGTTATTTCATCTCTGAATTCATTTTTACTCAGCTCGAGCTTGACTCCCTTGCTACTTACTACCAAAGTACATGTTCGTGTTCAGATTTTTGATCTTGCTAATGTGGCTGTGAGGAATTCCCTTTCTAAGGTCTTTTGGGTTTTTTTTTTTTAAAATAAGGTTCATATCTCTGTATAGCGCACCTCCCACCTTGTTCCTTGTCAGAACCATCACAAGTTGACAATGCGTCTCACATTTACTTGAAGGCTTTCTGACTCCTTCACTATGTCCACTGTAGTTGAACAAATGTTTTGTTCTGCATTGAATCTACTCAGAACTCGAAAGGGAACTTGGATCATCATTAGCACTCACTAAGTATTTGCTGAATGAATAATTGGCTAAATGAATTGACTTAATTATTTATCATCACTACTCACACAGAGTCACTTATTTATTTAAGCTACCTGTTCTTTTCTTCATACTTTCAGTTCCTTGCCTTAGGAATTTTAGGCTTCTCTTTTACATTAAATACTGCAATTCTGGATTTTCTCTTCTATTTTAAAGTTTTGGAGGAAGAGCTCATTTTCCCACCCTGTTCCAAATGGGAAGCAAGTGCTTTATCCACTGAGTAACCTCCTCAGCCCCATCATCTTCCTCATACACTGTTTTGCATCAGTGTCTCTGGAAAGCTGAGTTGGTCCCTGCTGAATTCCTAAATTCAGCTATATATTTAATTTGATATATTTCAAAAATATTTTATTTAATATTTTTTAAGTGTTTGATAAAGAAGGTAGCTTTCATTTTCTCATATTATTAAAGTAGAGTCCTGAATAGAAATCTCCAAGTTCATTTAAAAAAATGCCTCAAATGATACCATAGAACAGTTCATAATGTGTGTTTTCATGATGATGGCTGAAAGTGTGGTTTATCATGAGGGATTGTGGTGAGACTCTAAAAAGGCAATTAGTATTGGGGAAAATGTCCAGTCATCTGAAAAGAAGTAACAGATGATGTAGTAGTTATTTCTGGCTGCTGGAACAAATTACCACAAATGTGGTCATTTAAAGCAACTCACATTTATTCTCTTAGAATTCTAAAAGCAAGGAGTCATAGTCAGGCTTCACTGGCTGAAGACATAGCATCTTTAGGGTCTCATGTGTTTGAGGGCTGTAGAGGAGCACTCTTGATATATGCCTCTTACAGGACCCTAGGCTGACTTGTGGCTGCCTCGGTCCTATCTTCTAGAATCCTTACAGTCTCTCTGCTTAGTCCTCACAGCATCTTTTCTCTCTGTGTCATGCCCTTTGGCTTCCTCTTAAAAGATGCTCTGAGATGATCATCTCCACCAAAATTCATGCTGAAATTTCACCTCCAGTTTTGGTCTTTGAGATCAGGTAGAGCTTCTTTGAGATGATTAGTCAGGAGGACCTTCATCTCAGAAATGAGTTAATCCACTCAAACTGGGTCTGTCACAAGCTGATGTGATGCTGCCCTGATTTTTGGTTGTGCCTGTCTCTCCATGTGATGTGCATCTCCTCAGAACCCTACAGAGGGTCCCCAACAACAAGCATGGAATCATCAGATGTGGTCCCTTGACCTTGGGCCTCTGAGGAACCAGAACTATAAGCTGAGTATATCTTTACTCTTTATAAATTATGTGTTCTAATTTATTTTTGTTTAATAACACAAAATAGACTAAGCAAAAGAACTCATGTATTGCCTTGAAGGTCTACCAGAAGAGGGCAGGGAAGCTTCTCATCTCAAGATCCAGAACTTCATTGTTTCTTCCTTCCTTCCTTCCTTCCTTCCTTCCTTCCTTCCTTCCTTCCTTCCTTCCTTCCTTC
>NW_008356058.1:1588611-1598526 GCF_000622305.1 Nannospalax galili
TTTCTACAAAAGGGTCACAGACTGAAACAATTCAGAAATGGATTTTTTTAGGAAACCATATTGTAGCCAACCACAATAGGTAATAATGATTTTAGACAAGTGTCCCCAAGGTAAGTTTCAGAAGGATAATACAGGAATAAAAGGTTTCATGTGAGCCAAGACCAGGAGGAAAGAGTGACATAGGAGCAGCAGAGGACATGAATCCAGCCACAAGTGAGAATCAGATCACAGACATAATTCTGTCCTAGGGAAAATTCTAGAAGGAAGGTTGGGGACAGGGAAGATGATGAAACTGCCTTGACACCCCTCACTCTACAGAACTCATTTGATTTTAGACAGCACTATTTACTGGGTGGGATTAAAACAGTCAACTCGAACAGCTAACACCACAGAACTTGTGTCATGCTTTCCTCCTTCAGTAATTCCAGAAGCATAACCAGCTGCAGATCCCAGGATTGGGGTCACACAGAGATCGATGCATTCTTTTCAAGTTCACCACAGTCCCTCGGAGGTCAATGAAGCCCCCTCAGAATCAGTAGAGGCATTTTCTTCGGGGAAGAGGATATTTCCTAAAACTGGAGAGGAGAGAGAGGAAGACCCTGGCCTATGGGGGTCATATAAACAGAAGGGTAAGGTCACAGAAAGTCCAAGATACAAAACAGCTCATCAAGGTCAGAAGAATTTATTAGAGGTCATGCATGCTGTCAGTGTTCTGACATTAGACTGGTTTTCTCTTCTAAATTAAGCACACTGAGATAGTTCCTGAAGGTCAGAAAGAGAATAATTTTTAACAAATGTATTAAAATGATTTGAGATGTAAATTAAAAATTAGGCAATATATATTTAATTTTAAAAATTATTATTATTGTGTGCCTTTTTTGTGAGTAGAGAGCAGGGGTGTGTTATGCAGCACACATGTGGAAGTCAGGACAACTTTGTGAAGTTGGTTTTCTCCTTTTTTGCCTGCATTCTAGGGATCCAGCACAAGTTACCAGGCTTATGTGGCAACCACCTTTATCTGCTGAGCCATCTCACCAGCCTCAGGCAATCTATATTTTAGAAGTAAGGATCCAAAAATCAAACCCCTTTCTTCTGTCCATGGGAAAAATTAGTGAAAAATTCATGGTCTGTGATGTGAATTCAAAGCATGATGATACCCAAGCCTTCCAAATTGTCAGCATGACCTCTAATTGTCTCCCAAGACAGAGTTACAGAGTCCATAGTAACTATAAACCAATCCAGGAAGAGCAAATGCACTGGTCATTTTCATATCTCAAAATGCATGTCTTTAGACTTCTCATCAAAGTGCCTTTGTTACACTATGTCAGGAATGAAGGATCAACTTCTCCTCCATTCTTTTCCTCCCTCTCACTCTTTTCCATTTTTCCTTCTTCCCTTGACAGATGATTTATCTTTATGAGGTAGAGTGTGATGTTTGGTACATTGATACATTGCATAATGAACAACTCAGGATGTTTAGTTTATCCATCACGTCTTTCTAATGAGACCATTCCAAATTCTCTTTCTAACTAAACTTAATCACTGTTCTGTGTCTTATCTAGCTATGACTTTGTATCTGTCAGCCAATCCTCCACCCTTCTTGGCTTCTGGTAAACACTGCTCTGCTCCGTACTCCTATGAGTGTGGCCTTTTTCATTCTAAGTGTGAGTGAAATCATGTGATATTTGTCTTTCTGTATCTGGCTTATTTTATTTGATGATCACTCGGCCAACTTGGAGCACTTCTTAAAACGGAGGGATAGCTGAGAACAGACTAGAGCTTTGCTTAGGCTCAGATGATGAGAAGGAAACAGCTTTGATCATATACTACATGCCAAGAATATTCACATTTGTATTTCCTTGACATGCCTTACCAACACTGTGGGTAGTAGGTCCTTCACATTTTACCCTCTCTATGCAACAGGGAGACAGACTGTTGGAGTCACAGGTAGGTAAGAAGTCCAGGTGGGTCTCACTTTCCTTTCATAGGCAGCACTGCTGATGGAAGACACTGAGGGTCGGGGTAGAGATGACAGGACATGGTATGTACATGCCCTCACTTGTGTGCATTTCAGTTACCTCATAGCTACTGGAAAGGTTATTAAGATGTTCCTGTTGTATTCTTGTCCCTCTGCAAGGTGAGGTCTATATCCCCTGTGTTCTGGTATCTTGATCTTAGCCATACCACATAGTATTTACATGACTCTGTTCTAAGTGCCCCATGGGCCACCTGGAAATGTGAAGGGAAAAAGCCTTGTCTTATTCAATGGGCCTACTTTGTACTGAACACCTGGCTGGCTGCAAATAAGGAGCAGGGAGATGGCAGCTCTCAACAGCAGGTGAGGGAACGGTTCTGAGCATCCTTTGTGTATAACCAACAGTTACAAAGTGCTCTCTGTACTCAGGCACCCGGCCAATGCTTGCAGGTAATTTTTGTTCATTAGCTCTCACACAACTCTATATGGCACAATGATGATGATTATTAATTAATGGATAAGGAAACTGAGGCTGGCAGAGGTAAAATCGTTGGAGACTGGCAGTGTTAGGATGCCAGTGTGCCTGTCACACAAGCCCATGTTCATCATTCTTTTGCTCTACACCTACTGAATACCCCTCTGTGAACACTGTTCTCTGTCAGAATTAGCAAGAAAAAACATGGTTTTGCACAATAGGAGCTTGAGATAAAGACCAGAAATAGAAATATCTAGGGAAGCTTTGAACAAAGCAACCTGGTCAATGCCGGTAGGTAAAGGGCTAAGTAACCAACACCCAGGGGAGCCATGGGGATTCTGCTCAATCCAGGGTAAGTGGGGTTAATCAGGGAAGGCCAGGTCTCCTAAAGGAGATGACATTCACTAGGAGCCAGCAGGGCTGCATTGCAGGCCTGCTCACCGAGGAGCTCCCCATGCTCACTTAGAAGTGTGTGTAATTAAGTCCTTCCCAAGCAGCTGCAGAGCAAGCAGGTTGCTGGGGCTGCAGCCGACGTATTGCTAGTGCCCCCCTGTGCGCAAAAGGGGAACTGAGCAGTCAACGGGCAAACAGGATGGTCCTGCAGCACCCAGTACACCTCACCAGGGATGTGCGGTTCAGTTCTGACTTCCCTCAACTCCGGATTTTGGAAGCAATCCCTTTAGTCTGAGCAACGAAGCTGCCCTTTCCAGGTCCCTTGCAGCAGAGCCAGCAAGCTTTCATGACCGGGTAATTTCTCTGTGCTCTCTCCTAGAGCTGCTCCTTTCTCTGGCTTGCTGTGGGAAGGTGAGCTGGAGAATCCTGGCAGGGGAACCGCAGGGCCTTTCTTCCCTGGCCGGAGTTCTGTGCCATGAGGTCAGCCTGCAGTGAAAGTGGGCCCAGGAAAGATGCTCTCGGATGGGATTTTCCCCTTTGATTTCCTGGCGTTCTGTACTCTGGATTTCTGTCTCTTCATCTGATAAAATGATCAGTGGCTCACACTGGAGTTACCCAGGGTGCACTGCCCACCACCCCTCCCAGCTTTTCCTCAGCTTCCCCCAACTCTTCCTATTGCTCTTCATTCACTCTTCCCACGTGGAATTAGCAATGAAGAATCGTGTGGTTTAGTGAGTCAGATGGTTTATTTAGATTAGAAAATGAAGAAGACGTTCACAAAGCTTTCTTTGGCTGCAGCCTAGGATTCTATGTAAGAATAATCAGCGGCTACTCCGAAGGTGAGCAGCACTTTTCTTTCCTAATTTAATGCAATTCAATATGTATTTATTCAGTGACTATTATATGGCAAGTGAAGCATTGCCCTCTATACCCCACCAAACTGATAAGCAGGAGAAAATACCCACTCGCATCTTAGTCACTAACACTGGATTGTATCTTTGCTATGTTACACCACTCTAAAACATTGTACATGTACAGCAAAAAAACTAGAGTGAAATATGAGAAATAAATCCTCAAGACTTGTACTAATTGGATAGTGTGTTGTAAAAGTGGGAACGGGCAGTTTCGAGTGTTATGTTGGTTATACAAATACACACATGTCCAGAGTAAGCATTTGCAGATATAACAAGTTTAATAGACACAGAATACCAGAAAATTAGCACTGCAGGGAGTCATTTTTATGACTGCTTGTAGAAAGTCTCAGTACAGATGGCATTTCAATGTCAACATTAAACCATGAAGTTCTTATGCCTGATGAAGCAAGCTATGGAATAAGGAGTGGATAGGTAGATTCATGTATTCATTCATTGTTGGTGGAAACAAGATAATTAATGAGCAATCCTTACCCTGGAGGAAATCAGTCACAAGGGATACAAATAGGAAAGAGTCAGGAATTGTCCTTCCTTGGGTGAGCAAACACCCAAGATGTGCTTTCTTAATTAGTAATTAATGAGAGCTTCCAATCTTGTCAGTTCCTTATTTATGAACAACCTGTCAGTTATAAGTATGATTACTTATTACTAACATTACTATTTACTCTGTATCTGTGGAGCTTACTGGGAAAGATGGACATAAGAGAGACTGAGGAGAGATACAACATTTTAAATGAAACCCTATCTCAAAAAACAAACAACTCCCCCCAAACCCAAAAAATATCAAAACACAAACAACACAATAACAAATCCCAACTCTTACACTACCACCATTACCAAGGCCAAAATGTTTGCACTTTAGAACTATAGGTATTGCCAGGCATGGTGGTGCATGTCTTAAATCACAGCACTCCAGAAGCAGAGGTAGGAGGATCTCTGTGAGTTCAAGGCCAGCCTGGTATACATAGTGAGTTCCAAGCCAGCTGGGGCTACAGGGAGACCTTGTCTTAAAAAGAACCCCTGCAATGGGGCCTGGAGAGATGGCTCAGTGGTTAAGAGCACTGACTGCTCTTGCAGAGGACCCAGGTTTGATTCCCAGCACCCACATGGCAGCTACAAACCATCCTTAACTCGAGTTCCAGGGGCATCCAAAGCCCTCTTCTGACCTCCATGGCATTGCACGACATGGGTGCAGGGAGACCTTGTCTTAAAAAGAACCCCTGCAATGGGGCCTGGAGAGATGGCTCAGTGGTTAAGAGCACTGACTGCTCTTGCAGAGGACCCAGGTTTGATTCCCAGCACCCACATGGCAGCTACAAACCATCCTTAACTCGAGTTCCAGGGGCATCCAAAGCCCTCTTCTGACCTCCATGGCATTGCACGACATGGGTGCACGGTGCACTAGCTTATGAATGAAATAACTGTCTTTCCTCTTCACCTATTTCATAAAGCTTTGAGCCCCAATTTTCCTAGGTCTTACAAGGAACACTACAGGAACCCTTCATGAATTTTTGCTCATGTGGGACTTTAACATAAGTTTTCATCTTCAATACCATTTATTCAAGCAAAGAGCCCTAGAAGGAAAATGAATGAGGAAATCTGGTGCAGAAGTACTGAAAAAAAAATCAGTCTTTTTCTTTCTTTAAAGAAATGTATTAAGGCTGAAAACAAGCAAACAAATAGCAAAATATCTTCTGCACAAGAGAAGACACCACACAAGGCTCTCTTCCTTTCTACTCATTTCCTTTTTAAAGCAGTTATATCTCTCCATTAAAACCAAGCACAGGGAAAATGGATGTGGGGCAGAGCTGGGTAAGGAAGGGTTAAAAACCTCTTTCTTCCTCAACCGTGTGCTTTGGGGATGCAGAAGAACCCTGGTCAATAGACAGATATATTGACTTGTTATTATTTAAAGTTGTTTAACCAGGTAGAGATAAACGAAAGCTTTCAGCAGCTGAACTATCACACAAATCACAATTAAGGTGGCATATGTGTTTGGAAGACGTAAAATCAATTCCCGCGAAGATAATGTTTTAGTCTCTATTTGAACTTGAAGACAGAAGTAAATTTTCAGCAGCAACAGCTGGGCTTGTTCCATCTAGGAGGCTCTCTATTAACTGTACAAGAAGGGTTTTTATTACCTCTTCTAATGGTTTTCCTCTATGGTTTTGTCTGCATCAAAAAAAAAAGCCAAATTGATTGCTGTGGTGCTGTTTACTGATGTTGCCAAGTGGATAGGAGCAAGGGAGCCTAGCTCTCACCTAGCTGAGTGGGTGGACCTCCCCTTCTCTTCCTATCCATTATGATGTAGAAGAGAAAACAGTGCACCCCTGGGGGCCACCAGTTTCCTGAGCTGGGGCTGTAAATCTTTCTCTTGAGTCACTCTTTCAGATAGTCTTCTGAAATTATTACTTAATATTAGGAAATCTGTATAACTAGAATACTGTATGATTTAAGCACCCATCATGCTTGTTTCAGTGGGAGATGATCTCTAAAGAGCACTCTCCCATTTAACATTTTAATCATATGAATGCATGTATGTAAGTGTGTGTGTGTGTGTGTGTGTGTGTGTGTGTGTGTGTGTTCCTCTCAATTCTATCTTACATGCCTGAAGACAGGACCACATTTTGTGCTAATGGAGTCTATAGGATTTAGTATAGTGTCAGGATATAGTAGATGCTTTGAACAGATGCCATCATGGGGATGGCAATCTACTGGTCTAGAGACCCAGATCTCATCCACTCCTCATTGGACTAGCCCTTTCAGGCCTCATCCATGATATTTCCTGGACAATGGTGACAGGTGAATGTTTTGCCTTTGGTGATTTCTTCCCGCCCTTAGGTGCAATATGGTTTGCCCTCTTGGAAGTCAGGAGGCTTGCTTGCTATTGAGGTAAAATATGCTGAGAAAGTAGAAGATTGCATTTCTCAGAGAGCAGGAGGGAAATGCAAGGACTCTGATCTCTCGGCATGACAAGAGAATGTGATCAGCAGAGGAAAGGATGGTATCCAGAAACAGACCTGGAGCCCAGAAGCCCAGACACTGCTCTCCTCTACCTCTAACTAGCCCTGGGAGGAAGGTAGGTTATTGGTTTATTTGGGTGAATAGCATCACCCAAACATTGAAAAATATGAACTGTTATAAAAATATAACATTAGGATTACTACTAATACTAATTCTACTATTCAAGATAGACAAGACCATGATTAAGAGATTATCTGTTTCATTCAGGTCAATATCTTTTCAGACTGAAAAATAGGCAAGTACCCTGGATGCTCTCATTTCTGTATTCTCCATGTCCACATGATCCTTTCAACTGTGAGCCTCCTCTCAGATACCCATGATCACAGGCAGGGAGGGACCACGGTAGAGCTCCACACCTCCTCCTTCCTTGCCCTTTTGGTTTTGGATTTCTATCAAGCATCAGCTCTACAATGGCTCTGCTCAAAAGACCATTTTGTTATGCTTCCTCTCAGCTTAAAAACCATGCCTTCATTCATTCAGTGGATAGCAAGGCCACCGTGTGCCAGGCATTGCTGTAGGAGCCGGAAAAGCAACAAACACAGAAAATATTAATGCTCTTGACTGAAGTACAGTGAAGGATGACAGAAGGCCATACTCAGATGGAGAGATGATTGACAGAGGATTAGTGACAGACATATGGAGAGACAGAGAGGTGAAGAGATAGTGTGGCGATTCTTCTTCCTTTTCAACTTGATTGGATTGAGAAACATCTAGGAGATTGATGACTAAAGCCCACTTCCTATGTAGTAAGGATATCTTCAGAGCTCATTAGATCACACAAGCTTTGGTCTAATGAATAAATTAATATTTGATAGATCCATTGTATGAGGGTTGTATTAGGAGAGGGTGAAAGGTAAGAGGTGGGGCCTCATTAAAAGAACTAGGTCACTGAGGGTATGTCGCTATGGGCTCTATCTTGCCCTGGTCTCTACACATAAGCCTCTTTTTGTTACTACCTATCTACCAAGACAGGAGGAAGCTCCTCTGCCATGCCCTCTTGCTACCACGATGTACTCTGTCTCAGTGTGCGCATAATCACAGAGCCAAATGACGGTGCACCGAATCCTTTGAAATTGTGAGTGAGAATAAAATAATTCCTCACCTTAAGTTGTTTATGTCAGGGATTTGTTCTCAGAAGAGAGAAAAGTAGCTAGCATAGATATGTAGGCAGATAGATGGATGAATAGATAGTTTTATACTGACACATGCAGTTGTATTACTATAAATATACTTAAAATCAGTGGTTCTTGAATGGAATAATATTTCACTGAGTGTTAAAATTGGTAATGTATCTTCATAGGCTGTGATTTTGATTGACTTCATTTTAGTCCAAACTAGAAACAAAAATAGCTATTTCTTCTTACTCATAAACACTCTGTTATTATGCAGAGTCGGGAGTTAAATTCATCCCTTTCCTTAGTATCTGTGGTTTTATAAGTTTCCTTTTGACCCAAGGGTCTCAGAATCTCATCCAGCCCAGGGTCAGTTTCCTAAGCCAACCTTATCAGCTTATTTCTCCAAGGGAAATGGGCAAAATATTTGTAAAGAACATAGCCAGTTTCTAGTCTTGGCCCTGGAGTCAAGAGATTGTCTAGGAACTTGGTGTTGTTTTCTTTAAACAGATGGGAACCCTTCACCTCCTTACAAGAAGTGACAGAAAGCCAGACTTACATCAGGTTAAAGTGACCAGTTCTTGGGTTTCATAAAGGAAGTCCAGTGTGTTTGGATACATGAGGTCAGCTTTGAAGCTGGGGCAAGTTTGTGTTGAACTGGAAATAACATCAGCTTGGCATGGAATGGAACTGTGTTAGATTTCCAGCCTTATCAGTCTGGCAGTAGATCTGCACTTTGGCAAAGATAACGTGCTTCCTGGGATTGTTTTCAATATTATGTGTTACCATTCACAAAGGACTCCAGCCCTGCCCCGCTTTGATTTCAGGACATACATAAAGTTAGCAGCTTTCTGCACTCTGTCTTCTCCTTGCTGGTCTCCCACCTACATACACGGTAGGCAGGAATGTGTGGACATGTGTTGTCTCTTGGTGGATTTTAGTGCAGTCAACAAAACCATGTATGTTCCTAAGACGGTATTCCTCACCCCCACAGCAACTTCCGCCTTCTGTCTTCCAGTCCTCCTCAGCACTTTGAGATTCTTTAGGTGGGTTTAGGAACAGGTGGAAGAGTGCTGAAGCTGCCCACAGAACCGAGATCAATGCAGGAAGAGGGAGGCAGGGACAGGACGGAATTCTAGAAGAACTCAGCAAGGAATTGACATCAAAAGGAACCGTTCAAATAAGCCACTGTCATATAAGCTGGAAAATATGAGACAGACAAAAATCACAGAAGGGGTTGTCCACACTGCTTCAGCCCTGAAATTAAGACAGTGGCTACACCAAGGGGAACCAGTGCCTTTGTCTCTGAGGGCCTCCAGTGAGTCCCTTTACTACTGTAGATGACTCAACCTCGCAGCGATTATTTCCCTAATGAGCTGATTCCCCAGGGACCTTTAGTGACAAAGAGACAGAAACTGAAGTGATTTGGTTTTATAACCAGAGCAGCTGTCCTTGCAAATGCACCATGTAGAGAGCAAGATCATGAGCAAAAGACATAGGCTGCAGGGCAGACCTCAGTCTGCTCTGGCCTTCAGGGATGGCCCACCTAGAAAATACGTACATCCCTACAGAGCCCAGCACTGCATATCTTCAATGCATCGTGGCTGGCTTGCTCATGCTCAGATGAGTGCTCCAAAGCATAGAGAAAGGAGCAAGGGGAGTGGTTAGTATTGAACACAGAAACTGATCACTGGGATGGGCACTTGCATTATATCCAGTGACCCTGAGGTAGGCTAGATCAGTATATGGGGTACAAAGAGACCAACAGTGACTTGAGTTTGATACAACCACATAACTGCATTGTAGTAGGCTATTGTGCACCCCCCTCCAAAGAGTGGCAATTCCATGGCATCTGTTGTGCACACTGGTTGTCTCTACCATACATCTCATGCTACATATGACACCCCCCCACCTGCAAAAAAAAAAAAAAAAAAAATTTCAAAAAAACCCTAAAAAAAAAAATTAAAGCCCCCAAAAATAAAAAAAAATTTTTTTTTTTTTTTT
>NW_008356058.1:1598545-1690800 GCF_000622305.1 Nannospalax galili
GTCCTGTGTAGGGATCAAGAAAATGAAGGAAAAACCTTACTCCAAACCCTACCCATGACCTATTCCTGAGATTCCTTACCTTTTCATTGCCTTAACTCATAAATAATCCTCCCTCCCTCAAAGATTTCCTGTGAGGTGACATCCCTAATCCTACAGGGGCTATCTCTTTCAAGAAGTCTGCAGTCAAGTCAGTCTTTGACGATTCACTTTTGGCTTGTATTAAAATGTACTTTGTCTCATCTCTGAATCATTCTCTTACAGTAACAAAAATCTGGACATCCTGTGTAGAGGTCTCTTTCTGCTCCACTATCTCAGAGCCTTCCTCAGCTGTCAACATCAGCCACAGATCTAAGAATATGACACTTTAAAGAAAGTAATCCACCAGGTGAATCTCTGTAAGATCAAGGCCAGCCTGGTCTATATCGTGAGTTCCAGGCCGGCTGCGGCTACAGGGAGACCCTGTCTCAATCACACACCAACAAAAAATAATAATAAATAATAATAAAATAAAAACATGAAAGAAAGCAATCCTGTACAGAGAACACCTTGAACACCTTGTGTGGTACAGAGAGGTGCTTTGGAAGCGGGGTCGAACAGAGCAGATGGCATGACAAGCATTTATAAGAGCTGTGACACACTTTTTCTTTTCCACATGATAGCAATGTCATAGGGTAGGCAATTACTAGCTCTATGTACCGGTGAGTAAACTAAGACTGTATGAGATTATACTTTAAGCCCTCAGGCACATAGCTAATGTTTGGCAAAATCAGAATTTACACCAAGATTTTTTGTCTCTTCAAAGACCACTGCTTTGCCTCCTGAGCAGTACACATAGACTGGAGCTCACATGACTCTACTGACACGTACTGAGAAGACTACTGGATGTGGCAGGATGCCATCGCATCTGCTGAGATGCAGCACATCTCTCCAGCAAGCTTCAGGAGGACTTCTCTTGGATCAGTGGGGAAACAAACAATGAAACAGAGTTAAACATAAATGTGTTTTAAAGCCAGGCGTGGTGGCACATACCTTTAATCCCAGCACTTGGGAGGCAGAGGCAGGTGGAGGTCTACATAGTGAGTTCTAGGCCAGCTGGGGCTGCAGGGAGACCCTGTCTCAAAAAGCAAAAACAAAACAAAAAGAAGTATTAGGTCATTCAAATGAATTTCTCTGAATCAGAGTAGGCTCTCTGATGAGGCTTAGAAACAAAAACCTTTCTGGATTTGCAACCAAGTGACATCAGACTATATAGTAAAAATATGAAAAGGACTTACCTAAATTACCACTATAATTTAGGTAAATTGTAAATGTGTGTGTGTGTGTGTGTGTGTGTGTGTGTGTGTGTGTATGTGTATCAAGCTTCTTAGTGGTCAGCTATTCTCATCACCCAAAGCAAAGGGCTTGACCCTTTGTGTTAGACATCACAAGTGCCACATTCTATCAGAGTGGTGGGATAAATATGCCATCTTCCCCCTTCCCTGTTGAAATCACCTGTTGCTTCCGGACTGCCTAATCAGGGAACTGCTCTTTACCTTCAACAGCAATAAGCTAAAAAAGCAGTACCTTCTTAAGACAAAATCAAGACACAGAGGAAATGGAGGGTAAGAAACAACTTGCAGATGGATGATCCAAGGAGCTAAAGTTCCTCTGGAATTAAAGAGGGTGGCAGAGAAAAGAAATCAGGCATCTCTTGTGGACTGCTTAGATATGATTTGGTGAAGAAAATGCTGATGTCGCTTAAACATCTCCACCTGGAGGTTCTACAGATCGGTACTTAAAACTGAATGTGCTCAAAACTGCGCAGAATAGCATCCTCCTCCTAATCTTTCAGCATCAGCCATCTTCCACTCAGTTGCCTGAACTGAAAGTGTGGAGTATTCCACAGAGTCTGCATCTTCCAGCAGTGTGCCTCTCACCCTGATGCTAGAATGACCCTCTACAAACTGTCCTAACTTGCTTGTTACCTCTTATTCCTCATCCTTCCTCACTTGAATTTTTCTAGATCCTACTAACGTCCTTCCCTCTTATCATTTGACTCTGCTTGGGCATCTTTCTCAATTTCAAACCCAATCCAATCCCTCTTCTAAGGAAATCAATCTTTCTGTAGCCCCTTTATTCATTTTAGAGACAATTCCAACATCTGAGCATGTGCTATGAAGTTTCTAAGAGTGGACCAGGAGTATGGAGTTATGAGTGTAGCTCAACATAAAATTATTTAAAATATTGTGAAAATTTTTTGTGGGTTTTTTTTTTCTGGTAACTGGATTGTGTGATTCTCGAGTGTGAACTCTGCAGATGAAAACACCTTGTTTTAATGTCAAAAGATTGAACAAACTTGGTTCTTGGCCACCTTGTCCACTCTCCCTTGACTGAGCTAACCCTGGAATCACATTTCTGAGGTAGTCCATGTTTAGAGTCTCTCGGGCTTCTTTACCTTTCCAGCATCTATGAGTTCATCAGGGATGACCCTCTGCAGTTCCTCCTTTGTTTCCTTTCCTCCTCTTTTCTGGCTGAGCTCTTCTGTCCCTTTCACACTCAGCTCCATGTTTCTTCTTCTAGAAGTACACCTAGAGCCAGCCCTGTTACATGCTTGTGATGGGCTCTTCCAGTTCCACATAATGCCTGAAATGACAGGCTGGACTCTTTTTTTTTTTTTTTTTTTTTTTATGTTGGGAATGAAATCATAGGCCTGGTACAGAGTAAGCACTCCCAGCTTGATCTGTGCATTTAAGTCTGGGCTGGGACTTTCTTGAAGATACCTTGTTCCCCAGTTTGTACCTCTGTGCCTATCTGGATGAGCCAGAAAATCACATTCTAGTCTTTCTTATTTTTTTTTAGTACTCTCTGAAATTCTACCAGAAAACTTCTCGATGCATTTTCAAAGTTTGTGTCCTTGAATAGTCCAAGTCTCATAAATGTGTCTCTGCCTTTGCATGATTTTATTTTTCTAAAAAACAAAAACAAAAACCAAAAAACAAATGACCATAGTTGGAATGATGTTTGATAGAGAAAAGGGGCTATAAAGGGAAGTCTGAGGGAAGAACAGGAGAAAAAAACTGAATGTTTATTTTGAAAAAAAAAAAAACAAAACAAAAAAACCCTCTTTTTTTAAACCATGCCTTATAAGAGTTTCTTTCATCTAATAACCTAACAGTTCTTACAGCCAGCCTTGTAAGGTAGCTATTTGGACCACTGTGTTGTCATGGGTGGGAATGAAGTTCAAAGAACGCAGAAATTGGTACAAGGCAACTCATGAGGCTGTAATTTAAAAATAGATTTCATCAGGTTGTATCATACTACGTTCTGAAGTGAATACCTGGTTTGAGGGTGAGAACTAAATGAAAGAAAATATGTCTAGGATATAACAGTTAATGGAGAGGTGAAAATAAAAAACTATACCTATACTTATATTTGAAATCAGAGCTGCTTTTAAACACTTGAATGCAAATAAGTCTGCTATTTCATCCCAAACCACAGAAATTTAGGTGTCTTATCTAGAAGAGCCCACTTCCAGAACCCACTCTGCAAGGTCACATTTAACCTCCTCTGACTCTGTCTTTGTCTCTGCCAGGTTCCAGCTCCCAATCATAGCCATCCCCCCTCACTCCTCACAGGGCTCACAGAGCTCTGAGGTGCAAGCAGGGACAATTGGCTGCACAGTGCTGCAGTAGTCAGACTGTATCTTCTAGCCAGATTTGATCCTGGGAATGTTAGTTCCTCCCTTGTAGGAGGTCTTCAGTCAGCTTTATCATCAACTACACAGCGTGGCCCTTCGGCTGTTTATAGTTCTAATGCCTTTCTTGGTTCTCATTTCCTTAACAAATATTTACTCCATCGGGAACTTCCTGAACATTGAATGTGCCATAGTTCTGTTAACCTGCTTATTTTGTAGTAATATGTGCTATGTCCATTACCTCTTGTAGCTGTTTCTGTCCCAGCATCTCCCCTATTGTCCCTGGGGGATCAAGAGGGGAAAAAATAAGGAAGCCTCCTAATTATCTCCCAATATTTGTTCTGTAGCCTACAACCATTTTCTCATATCTCTATCATAATACTTGCAATATTGTACTGTAATTGTTCCTTTTTATACAGCTATTTTCTTATCTTAAATGTGAGCTCCTTGAGGGGGACTTCTCAGTAGACGTGTGCATGCATGATGAATAAAGGAATTAATGGAGAGCCTATAAGGAAGAATAAAAACCCATGACCAGATAAGCATGACCAGGCAAGGCAGCATCACGGCTTTGGTTTTAGAACTGATCATAGGGCTTAGTACATCTTTACCTTTCATGAAGGTAAGTAACCAGCATACTGCACAGCAAATAAAACACTAGGGGGAAAAAGGGGGAAGTTGCTGCTTGGATCTCTTCTGTTTGCTTCTGCAGATTATTGCTGTGTACTGGAAACATTGAATTTGACTTGGTGGCACACGCCTTTAATCCTAGCACTTGGGAGTTGAGGCAGGAGGATTGTGAGTTCAAGGACAGCATATACTACACATTGAAATCCTGTCTCAAAATAAATCCAAATAAACAAAGAGCAGCAGCAACAACAAAAACCACCAACCAACTGAACACACAAAAACATGTAAAGTTAAGCCTTGTCTGAGTGTTCCCACTCCCAGTTCTCCACCCTCCTACTGTAATGCATCTAGATAGGAACCGGCATGCCCTTACACGTCTCCCAAAGCACTTCTGTAGGTATATGTTTTTAATAGGGTGTATTTTGGGTGAAGATAACAAAAATGCATCCAATCGTTTAGCCACTGTGTTTAAGAATAACTAGATAACGCCTCCCATGTGGAATAGAGAGATAACAGCCAAGATTTTCATTACCTTGAAGTGGGCTGGGAAATAGGTATTTCTGCCAAAGGCTAGCTGGAGGGTGCTCAGTGTATGGATTGACAGGTAAGAAATGGATAGATGGCTTAAATAAATAGATGGAGAACACAGTCACATTAGAGAGGTACATGGCCATATAAAGAGAATTAGGGTTCTATAAATGGGGAAATAATATGTGAATGGCTATGTGAGTGGGTAGCTGATGGAAGAATAAATTGGTACACTGATGTTTGATGGTGTGGAGTGGCCAGAAGATTGATAAATGTCTCTGCCAGGGAGGAGCAGGTAGATGGGAAAATGTGATATGAATGGGAGCAGAGGAGAGTGAGGCACAGAAGGGAAGAGAGTGATGAAAGAGAAGAGAAAAAGGAGGAAAGGAAAGGAATATGGATGATGTGGAAGTCAGCAGAGGAACTGGAAATGCATGATCTTACACTGAGCTAGAGGGGCGTGGAAACGGAGTCCTTGGTACAGATTCTTTACTTGCCAGTTTGATTCACAAAGTACATATATATCTTGTATATCAAGTTGTGCTCCTTCCCCTCAGAGGAAAACTCAGTCATGAACAGTCTGAATTAACCCTTATCTACATAGGAAGCCACAAGAATATCAGCCTCAGGAGTTTAGCTCAAGGACTTTGCCAGAGAAGTTACTTGTGCTGTGAATCGAGTTGATTCTTCATCCATGCTCTACTGAATTCCCAAACCATCACTATCCACTTCCCCAGGCTTTGTGTGTGAGAAGCCTGGAGATATTTTATGGTTGAAAGAAAACAAACAAATAGGTATGCAAGCAAACAGACAAACAGAATTTGTGCCTGGAATAGTGGGAGGGGTATTCCATTCTCAAGTGGTACAGATGAGAGGCAAAGGCTAAGGAGAGGAAATTCTGTCCAAGACCACACACTTACTCGGAAGGATTCACTGAGAAAGCTTGCTGAGGAGAAACTAAGTTAAAAAAAATAAGTCAGTGTCCATTCCTCCAAAAAAGCAGATGAAGGGGGTGATGGAGGAAAAGTTGGGATTTTGTAGGATGAAAATGATACTTTAGAAATGGCACCCTAGGAAATGGGGCATCTTCCCCAGGGCTCTTTCTTGTTGCTGTTCTTAGATGTATTCTGGACAAAGTCAAGGGACAATTAACTGAATGCACCAACATTCAAGAATGCAGGCAGGGCACACTACCGTGCACTCTCACACAACTCCTTGCCAAAGGGTGCATACTGCAGTCCAATGAATCTGCAGGGTCTGTGAGAGAGAAGAATGCCCACACGGGACAGAATCGGGTCACTATTTTTAGAAAACTTCTCACCTCTTTTCTGATTTCAATTTAGTCTATGTCAATAAATTCTTGAAACTTGTGAGACTGAAGTTGTGTGTTATGTTGTTTATAAAGAACACAGACATTTGCTGTAAAGATAAAATATGGAAATTGCTTAGAGTGCTCTGTGTATATATATATGTATATATATATATGTATAAATTGAGAAGGAGAAAGAACAGGAGAAATGGAGAGGGAGGGAGGGAGGTTAATTAGCTTTTTGATCGCATCAACTCCTCAAAGTCTAAAACAAACAACTGCTTCACTTTTTCCATTCCTAAATTTCAAGCGGGACATCCTAATAAACAGTCCCCTAAAAGTTACAAATTTCTTCAAACTTTATTGATACACTGCACAATCACAACCATCTCGTATTCATCCTGAATTAGAAAAGGTTACAACTACAATGTAACATGCACAAAATTCAGGTAGTATATTCACCCTCAATACAATGATTGACAGAAATTAACTCTTCATTGATTTTTGAAGAAAAAAAAAAGAAAGAAAGCAAAAGGAAAAAGAACATTTGAAGGCCGACAAAGTTATACTCTTGCATCATGTGATAAAATTTAAAGCATCTGAACATAGAATTGTTTTAAGGATAATTGTGAAAATGGGCACACCCATTGTCCAACACAGCTAGTAACGGCACCATTGATAATCATATATGTTTTTTTTTTAATCTAGAGGACTCTGAACTTGACAGATACATTTTCGTACACCCACACATTCCTCACAATTGCACTTTACATGTCACAAAAATTTCCAAATGATTAAAAATGAAAAACACCCATTGTCCAACACAGCTAGTAACGGCACCATTGATAATCTATATGTTTTTTTTTTTAATCTAGAGGACTCTGAACTTGACAGATACATTTTCGTACACCCACACATTCCTCACAATTGCACTTTACATGTCACAAAAATTTCCAAATGATTAAAAATGCTCCCTTTCACTAACACAAGGGCAGCTATTATTACTTATCGTTATTGATATTCTTATAATCTGCCAAATAACCTAGGTTGTAGCCCCACAGGGATGGTAGAGGATTCACAATCTTTCTTTTACCACCCAGTGGTGTAGAGCAACCATGTTCCTTAAAAGGGCACCACAGGGAAAGGAAAGGAAAAAAAAAAGGGGGAATCTCTTCCAAAATGCTTAAAAATTAGGTTTAACTGACTATTTTCACTGTGAAGACAATTGCATCTAATTATGTCCACTCCATGTTCCTTTGGGGACTGCATTCTGCACCGAGGGCTAGAATCCACTGCATCCACTTTATGTTTGTGCCACATCTTTTAATTGCAAATTTATTTCTTCTTCCTTCCATTTACTTCTCTTCTTTTAAGTAAGAAATGAAGGAAATGAGTCTGGCATCTTTATTTGTTTTCTTTTAGTGGTCATTAGAAGTTCTCATTATATGGCATCTTTTAAAGTGTTGCCTTCCTACTTACACACCTGTGAAAGTGTTACTGCAACTACTCAAAGTTATTTGTTTTGAAAGAAAGAGAGGAAAGCTTTGGATAATAAGGGGGAAGCAATTGGACAAGAGAATTTCCAGGAATAGGGTTTATGCAAAATAAAACCAAAATATTCTTGCTGTTGGAGGGGAAAGAAAAAGGCATTTTGCTGAAAAGAAAAATTTATGCTTCTTCCCCTAATTTCAAAGGGAATAACAACTTTTTTTCCCCCTTTTCTTTATTTTGATCTGGTTTTAGGTATTGCCAACCCAGTATTTCCTATCCTGGTGAAAACCTTCAGGTCAAACCAACCCCTCATACCTTATAAGCTATTCCAGCTATTCTTTTCTACTCTGAAGGGGCTGGTAACAACCAAATAAACTACTAAGAACTTGTGCCCATTGCCACTGGAAGCATCGACCAAGCTTGTAGATTCAATTTCCAACCACCCCTCATACAGTAGGTGTGAAAAACTCTCTTTGGGATTAACTGCCCATTTGGGGGTTCTCTGCTCTTTTGATAGTTCATATAAATAGAATTTGAAATTTGCTATTCCACTTTGTTGGACAAGTTGACCCGATTGGTTTTGAAAGGGACCCTTAAAACTCAGCCTCAGCTGCAGAGTTCCTAGAGACCCAAGTACCCTTTCTACCAAGTTCTGAGACCTAATTGCCCAACCTGTGAACAACATTGCCTAAGTGATGTGGACTTCAGAGGAAAGAGGCACTGTCTTCTTGGTGACATAAAGCTCTCCCTTCCCTTCTGTTCAGCTGAGCACAATTGCAGCCCACAGCAGAACAGACATGCGCTTGCTATCTGTGCCAGAGTTATGTATGTTTTGACAACCAGTCCCTTACATAGTCACTCTTCCCAATGAGAACAAGAAAGAAAAACTAAACACCCTTGTTTAGACTTGCAGATGACTATATCAGGCACTTGACATTAAACTACTCAAAAACAGCTTGGCTTGAGCCATAACACCAGCACTTTCATTGGCATAGGGGAAGGAAAAATTAGCATTGTTTTGGGAAGGGGGCAGTTTTAGAATAACTCCCTTTGCTGAATTTCTCTTAATCTCTTGATAAACCTTATTTGGTTTCCTTTCCACTTAGAAAACCTACAGTGAGCTATCAGTTACTTAGACTAATGTGTTTCTCTTACCCACCCTTACCTCCACCTCACCCCTACCATTGTCATCCTGAATGAATCTGTCCAGTATGTCTTATCCATCTACCCTCCATGTGTAAAGTTGGAAAAGCATGTGTAAATGTGCATGTTGTCTTTAGTAAACATTTACTGTTTGGTTTGCTTCCAGGTGCTGGGAGGCTCCTCCCCTCACGTGAAGCCTTCCCCACCAAAGTCACTCAGATAACATGAAGCTCGGAGCTTGTCTTTTGTGAAGAACTCATTTTTGTTTCTGGTGCCCAGTTGCCCTGGGTCATTTGTACTTGGTTGTCTTTATCGCACCCAGAAGAGGATTATATGTAGCATTTTTTCCCTGTGCTGTATGGCTAGACTAGGTAACCACCAGAGATGCTTCTCAGTTTTCAGTGGAAGTGGGCAAAGCGGGGTTCCACAGTGACCCTTAGTCCACCCTCAATGGGGTTCTGAAGCTATGCATGCCCAAGATGGTGAGGAACAGTTACAGCTTGTCCATTTCAAGCATCATGTTATCTAAGACCTTCCAGTCTCTACAGTATCCGCATTTCCTTTTTCCAAAGTAACAAATGTACTATGTGTAGATACTCATATGCCATGTTGACTTCTATACAATGTTTGGCACCAGCCCAATCCCAGGTGCTCAGTGTGGTGACAGATCTGAAACATATATGCCTGACCTTTAATTCTGACTTTGTGCCTGTTCATGATTGCCTCTGGAACTTGGAATCAATAGACTGCTTTTGGCACATCATTTATGCTCACAGAGCCTTGTTCTTGGCAGCTCACTAGGAAATGCAGATGTCTGTTTACAGCTGGCAAGTATAGTATTAATTTTGCTCACACCAGCTCTATCTCTCATGACAATCCTGAGTTTCTGTAAGCCAAAGCAGTCTGCATTTCTATCTCTGTGTTTATGCATATATGTATATAGTTCCCCACTCTGGGTGCTGTGCTCATGTAGCCATTAGTGGACACACACCCACACCCACACAGAGGGCACTTAATACTGGAGCAAGTGATGAGTTAAAGGAAACAGAGCTCTAATGGAGACCATAGTCATTAGTTTTTAGAGGTGGATCAGAAAAAGTTTCATGAGGGAGGCAGGAGTCACTGTGATGGTCTTTCTCAATCCCTCAGTAGACCCGTCTCAACAGACAGCCCTATGTGGCTTTCAATGTTGTTCCTTCGAACCTCAGGCGTTCTTGCTGGCTGAGTCCTTCTGGTCCCAGAAGACAATGCCGTAAGTTCAGATCTGCTCTTATTTGTGCACTAGATCTGCTTTGAACACAAGAATTTGGGGACATTCTTTGCCAGAGTCACTAGAGAAACAGCCTATATCAGAGGAAACAGTGTTACTTACACTTTCCTCCTCTGTTTGCAGTGTTGTGTTAATCAAGTGCCTGGAAATTAAGTCGGTAGCTCAAGTGCCCTCAGCTCAGAAGTGCTTCCTGAAACAAATACCACAGTTGTCAACACACCCGCCACATAATTGGCCTCCATCCGCTTTTTACTGGATAATTTTCAAACAATTCAAGCCCAGACTGGAGCAAAAAGGAGATCCTTAGCTATAGTTATCACACTTTGGCTGGTGGACTTCTGTCTTTACGTTGCAGGGGCAGTGCGGGGTTTTCCATCAGGATTTTTCTGCTAATGAAAGACAATCATGAGGAAGTTCCTTCAAGTTCCTGACGTGCACTTTCTTGAAAGGATGAGAGAAGCATGAGATTGGAACCTTAATCCTTCAGCTGTGAAAGAAGAAATGCAGTGCTAATCAGGCTTCTCTAGGGTTGATCTGCTTCCCAAGAAGGTGGTTTAGGGAATAGTCTCTCTGGGATTTGTGAGTGACTGATCTTCAGATTGTTACTTTGGTCCATCTGTTAGCATCACCTAATTTGGAAAGATGGGTCACTACTTTTCAAAGAGTACATGACATAGGATATTGCTCTTGTGTGTAGTCTGTGAGATCGTTGGCTTTCACATAAGAAGTTGCTAGGCAATTTTGGAGATGGCAATGTCTACTGATGGCAGAGGAGAAATGGAGATAATGGGATAGACAGGATATGATTAGAGATTAAGAGGGTGATGAACAGATAGTGAATCATGAGAAGAGAAACAGAAAGAACAGTTAGGTAATTACATTGATAGAATGACAAATAGATTGTGAGAGATGAAGACAGGTGGGTAGATTGAGTGGAGAAATAAATCAATTGAGTAAATGGATAATGGCATGATTACTTTGATAACTTGATGACATAATTAGCCATCTATTGATCACTTTTTTTATGAGATGCAACAACAATTTTAAGAGAAGTATTATCCTTAATGTACTTCCCTCTTTTGTTACTTGACATCTAAAATTTTAGTTTGGGATCACATGCATAGTCTCAAGCCTTTAATTCTTACAGCTAGTGGAAAAAATGAGTAGGGTAGAGTACCTGGAGAAGATGGTAAGGTTTTATGTATGGATGTACAAATATGCATATCTATGGATATAATGAGATAGCTTCTTAGAAAGAAAAGATGTGATCCCTAATGGAATAGGTAACACTAAACACGGAGAGAAAGATATGCATCACATTATAACCAGGAACATGACTGAAAGTTTGAAAGACAAAAGTAATAGGACATGTACATACAATTCTTTTGTGTGCTATTATTGTGAGTCAAGTTGTATTATCAGGGTGCTTGTCATGAGGCATTTTTTTGTGTGTGTGCATGTGGAATCTGTGTGTGTGTGTGTGTGTGTGTGTGTGTGTGTATGTGTGGGTGGGTGGGTGAGAGTGCAGTGCTATAATTACAGGCTGCTGTGACCTGTTTGATATAGATGCTGGGAATCAAACTCAGGTCCTCTGTAAGATCAGTATGTGTTCTTTTTTTAAAAAATATTTTATTTATTATTTTTATTTTGTGTGTATGAGTGTATAGTGTATTGCCTGCATGTGTGTGAGTGCACCCGTGTCATGCAATGCCGTGGTGGTCAGAAGAGGGCTTTGGATTCCCCGGAACTGGAGTTAAGGATGGTTTGTAGCCACCATGTGGGTGCTGGGAATCAAACCCAGGTCCTCTGCAAGAGTGGTCAGTGCTCTTGACCACTGAGCCATCTCTCCAGCCCCCCAGTATGTGCTCTTAACCACTGGGAACAGATTCCATTTTTGGACACATCAGTGAATGATTATTCTACACCTGGTAGAACCCTGCCCACCCCAATCCCCAACTCCACTCATTCCAACTAGAAAAGAATAATCAAATAAATTGAAAATCCCAGGAAAAAAAAAATCAAGGAGAACAAAAAAATAAGCAAACAAAAAGAAGCCCAAACTGGTTTGCCCTCCGCAGTGTAGATTAAAGTCTGTGATATGGAGAAGCAGGCGTCGCTCAGAGGACCTAGGGTTTCTTATCAAAACTTGATGAAGAAGTGAGCAAAGAAGGTCCCTGAGAGCCAGAGACAAGCCAGTGCTCTAGAGGCCGAGTTTACACCATCAATGACTGCTCCAGGCCCTGTGTAGGGGAAAGAGAGACAGACCCATTAGCATGTGCCCATAGGACATCATACTCACCCCTGATAAGCAAATGCAAGTCATGCTTCTCTGTGACAGTCTCACAAGTTCCACCCCTCAACACTGACTGTTCTAGGTTTGGAGAAACAGAAAATGCCAGTGGAAGGGTAGAAACCTAAAGGGGCAAGTTAATGGGGTGCCTTGACCACTACCACCTGCTCTGAAAGGCTAAGGGCTAAAATATTTAAGAGAGGAGTTGATAATAGCTATTTAAGTACATAACCCCAAGATAAGGACAATAGGCGGGACTCCACAGTAAGGTGACATATGGCAGCCCCTTCATAAACAATGCCTCTAAGCATCCTTTATCCATGAAAATGGGTTCTCGAATACACAGGGGTGATCAAGAAATAGACAGGCATGGGGGTTGGGGAGAGGGTCCCCAAGGGTGAGAAGCAAGCATGACAGAGAGAAGGAGAGAGATATTTTGTGAGTAACCAAAGTCTAGGTCTGGATCTGTCTGACTTCTTCTTCTGTATGTGTAATTAGGTATTATGAAGGCCCTCACAGAGCTGCTGAGAATGGATAACTAAAGAGTATAATTGGGTATTTCTCAGCCACCAGTGTGGTTATACTACATCCATAAACAAAAATGCATCCTCAGAACAAGCTGCCGTGTGATGGTCTAGCTTTACAGAACTTTCTCATTTCCTGTTTGATTTTTTTCCCTACTTCAACTGGCCCTGTTCTATATCCCCAGGTGTCAATGGCATTCCATTGGGAAATAAAACCATAGGTTCATGAATGGTTCCCTTTCCTCATCACCATGCATCAGAAAGACAAATTACACATTGGGTTTGTCCTTTCCTCCCTGGGTCCCAGAGAACATTGGCTCTGTCTCTGGGTCTTTCCATCAGCTCTATTTGTAAACACTTGGGGTCATAAACAAAAAGCAACAACTCACAGGTGAATCCATTCCAGAAAAAGCAAAACTGCACATTGGCAAAGGATTGAAAGCCACAGAGAGATGCTCTGTAAGACTATTGACAAAGGGAAGGGGAAGAAGACAGACAGCAGAGTTCTACCAACAACTCAAGGCAGGTCTTCATTGCCTATTTGGGAAACAAACTGTCTTGCCAGGAAAGAGCTTTAAAAGGCTGAGGTCCTGTAGGGTCTCCCAATGAATAGACTTAAGTCTTTCTTTGAACGCCTTACTATTATTACAAGGTTTAGCTAAAGCAAAGCATTAAGAACAAGAAGGGGGAGAGGGGTGTTTCTGGTAGTGTGGGTAGTGAGATGCTTGGAGTTCATTGGGTAGAAGATTGCTGCCATGTTCGGTCTCTTTGGAATAATCCAGAGTTGGAACCATGAGAGCAACTACATTAATCCCTAGGCTTCTTGAAGAGGATAAGGATGGAATGCTGATATTGTGTCCCATATGGGATAAGCATGAGCCTGCAATTCTAAATATACTTAAACTCTTTTAAGCATGAAAACAAACTCTAAGAGAAAAGCACTATTATCACCTCTAAATGATATAATTCAGTTCATGAATGGTGAAACTGAGGATCAGAGAAATTAACCACCTTGTCTATGATCACACAGCATGTACACCTGGAGCTGAAATACAATCAATCACTATCTCCAGAGTCTGTGGCTTGGGTTCCTCTCTATTGCAAATGACTACTGGTGTTTCCCAGGGATCTCAGTATCATGGGGTGATGGGAAAAGTGGACTGGGAATTCAGTTACATCCTCTGGTGCTCCCTAGGTTAGTGATACCATTTTCTGAACTTTGGGTCTTCCATCTCCAAATAGAGAGGATACAGGGTTTGATGGCCTGTAATGCCCCACCCCTACTAGCTTTCTGAGTTAGTGGAGACTGCTTCTGATGCTAGGAGGGACAGCTAGTAAGCTGCCAGCTTATATCACCATGTGTTTTTTTTAATATCATTGCATGACCATCCCCTTCCAAGACAGCCAAAGGGTATGAAACATTCCTAGACTACAGTTTCCATTTTTGACCCCAATTTCTATATACCTTAGGGAGTTGTCCTATGCCGGTATGATGAGCACCTGTTTTGTGTATCAGGTGATATTGTAATTTACTACCAAAATGTCTTTGGTCAATCAGTCAATGAAAAATGGCTATCACAGTCCATATTCAATCTATTCCACCTGATAGAGATTAAAACTAACACTGCTTTCCTCATACAAATCCTGGACACATTTGAGATTTGGCTGCTGGTGCAAATGGCAAGAGTGGAACTCTATAGGAGAGCTCTTAGGCTTTGCTCAGAGCAAGGAGGGAGTGGCTCATATCCACGTCTGCTTTCTAGGGTGGAGGGAGGGTTGTGAGACAAAAGCCATCAGCAATGAGCTGATTTTTAAACTGTGTCTTACAGTAATCCTGCTTGACTAGAAATGAGAAAGAGAAAGCCCCTAGACTGGGTAGATCCCACTGGACTCTTACTGCTACAGTCACTTTCCTGACAGGCAAACTTTTATTTTTTGTGCTGCAATGTACAAAAGGACTGGATTAATGTTATTTAACCAACTTGGTATGCTCCCATGATGTCTCAGAGCTCCTATTTGGTACCTTAAACTGTAGTTGGCTTTCGTACACATCAGCCAAGTGACTCTATGGAGTCACACTGTGATTCAGGGGATGACTTGGAACTGGAGGAACTCCATACCCTGAGCTCAGTGCTGGCTACACAGAAACATAACACACATCCTCAGAGTCATGTTGTGAATGGTTTTCCCGAGGTCTGCTTTCTCTAGGTGCCAACTGAACAGGCGCCTCCAGGACTGGGGTAGCCAACACTAATTTTAATTTCAACAAATACGATAAATAGTTCAAATATGTTTCCATTTTTGCTAGTTAGAATGTTTATTTTGGAAATAGGGTGGAGAGTGTTTTTTATCTAAAACCTAGAATCCAAGATTTGGAAGTATAAGACAGAATTACGTTCTGTGTTCTGACCTGGTAAACTGACACCAAGATGAACCTGAATAAAGGCCAAAGGTCTGAAGAAAAGGTAGATGCACAGCTGGAGTAAGGAACAGATCCAGGAAAACATGCAACAAGGCTCTAAAACAGGATCCTAGGAAAGGCGTTCTGGGCCTCCTGCCTCCTGGATCTCTCTGCCTTATCTTTGAGGCCTAAATATTCTTTGGAGTAGTCATTGATGACGGATTTAAAAGTATGACTAATCCTGTTAATCTCGGAGTCTGACCAATTTGAGTTTACTTCCTGACTCTGCCTTACCAGCTATGTGGCCTAATATGAGGTCTTGTTGCTTTCTTATGGTTGAGTACACAGGATTCAAGTGGTTAAGACTGTCCCTGGGATAGAGTTCAGGGGGTTGAGGTAGCTGTTGCTACGGATTAGTGGTTCCATTCTTCTTGGACTTCTACTTTTTTGCTGGAATGAATGTCAGCTTATTTAGATCTTTTTCCAAATAAATTGAACTTGGAGTAAAGTTTTGGTATGGATGAAGCAGTGACTACTGCTGAAAAAGGACACCAGCTATGAGGGCTTCCGAGGATTCGGAGCCCTGAGCACTTGGGGAGAGGGCCCCAAACAAGCTTTGCAACAAAGTCCAGAGTCAAAGGGTCAATCTGGAAGAAGATGGGCATCAGGCCATGTTCGAGGAAAAACATAGTAGATACTGGATATCTAGTATGTGTCTGACTTTGTTTACAGAAAGAAAGTCATAGACTCTACCTTCAAGGAACTTGCACTCTAGTAGGCTTCTGCACAGCCCCTGTCCTAGTCTAAATATATAAACAGGCAGACAAGTCTATTTTTTCGGGTACTGGGGATTAAACCTAGGCTTTATACATGTCAGTCAACCACTGTGATACTGAGTTACATCATCAAACCACAACCTTCTTTTTTTCCTTTTGCTTTAAATTAATGCTGAGCCAGGGTCTCACTAAGTTGCCCAAGTTGATCTTGAACTCATTCTATAGCTTAGGCAGTCCTCTTATTAGCCTGCCTCAGCCTCCTACATAGTTAGGGATATAGGTGGGCATTAGTAAATCTGTTTTGTTTTGATTTGTTTTCCCCCCAAACATCACAGGTTCTAGAGAGAAAGTAATTTGGAACAAATAATCCCAAATCCCTTTCACTTCAGGAGTACCCTGACTGCTGAATAGTCTTAAGAGGATTGAATATGAGAGTCTAACAGAAATGAATTTGATTTCTGGCTCTGCCACCCACCAACAGGAGGACTTTGAACTGGATAGTGAAGAGCTATGAAAGGAATGTTGTTAGTGTTTGAGATATGGAAGGGAAGTTTATCTGCTTTGGAGGCATGTTCTGAGAATTAGTTAAGATGGTGTGTAAAGGCATTGATTGTACATAAAGGATGAGTAGACATAAAGTGATTAGAACTACAACTCATCAGCTACTCACTGGTCCCCAAACAGCATGCTCTGTGAGGATCCTGCTTTAAATAAAGAAATCCTGTAGAAAATATCAGGCTCTCAAAAATCGCCAGATATCAGCTGACAGCAAACTTGGTTGTGGCTACTAATTAACTCCACCCCTCCTGGAGAGATCCAGGGAAGCTGCTGCTGTCCACAGATGAAAACTTCTTAACGAAGACCAGCTGTCCTAAGGGAGAGCATGGAGAATCCCAATTCTTCCTCTGGGTGAATGCCACCTTTAAGGCGTCCTGCTCTGTTTATAGTTAACAATGACTAGTTTCAAGAGAATGGCTGGTACAAATACCAGGCTTCATTAAATAGCTTTTCCAGGGATAAGCTGACAGTGAGAACATGTAATTATGCCCTTTCCCATTATTCCAGCCCCTCCTCCTTTACCCTTTTGAATGCTAAAATTTAATTGCTTTCTTCATGCCTGAAGTTGAGCATCTTTGAAAACCAAAGCTGAAATGAGAACACAAAGGCACAGAACAAACTGTGAATGACGACACTATACCTGGGACAGATACACAGACAAGCAGGAGTTGGCATTCAGCATAGAGAAAAAGGAGATGATGGGGCTGGGGTGTCACCACTCAGCGGTAGGGAGCTTACTTGGCATATGCAAGGCCTGGGTTTGATACCCAGTTCCACAACTGTGCATAGATACCATACCATAAATACAAAAAAGGAGTAAGAAATAGAGAGATACTGTGATCAAGAGACAGGACACAGAAATGGCAAAATGGTAGAACGGTCCATTGGCACACAGTATATGGCCAGAGGTGTTAAGCCATATCCAGGCTTGACACTCAGACAGGATTTGACAAATAATAAAGAAACAAAATAAGGTCGACTTTTGAAAGGCTACATACTTTTTTGAATTAAATGTACTAAATATCAGATTTTAAGAATCAGGTTTGGTTGAGAGTCTCTATTGGAACTAAACCATGTCCACAAAATGAGAATCTGGACTCAAGTCTGGCCACCTGAAGTGTGCTATTGCATGGGGTGGGGGGGAGCTCAATTCTCTCCAGAGTGGCTGGTGCTAACAATAACAGCATCTAGATTCAGCCCAAGAGCCCCAGAGAAAAAAATATTAGCCTCCCGGCAAGAATCTGCCTTCTAAGAGATTTCGAAGCTTAAAAATGTCGTGTGAATTACAGGTGATGAAGGTGTTGGGATATGCTGCTGGTTTCTTTTCCCCTTGCAGATTATAGTGAAAATATGGCATCATTCTTCAGTAATGGTAGAATAAGTAGCGGCAATTTTACTAAAATGGCAGGTGGGAGGGGATCGCATTAAAAAATAAATAAATAAGGAAACAAAGAAGCATGCCCCACAGGCGAGTTGAACTTGTTGCTAGCACAGGGAGATCAAGGAAACATTTGAAATCTAAGGAGATACAGTCTTGTTCTGAAATTTGGATAGGTCTTTAAGTATGATTATGAACTGTACGACCTTCCTAATGACGAACCAAAAGGATAATGATGTTCATGGTGATTAAAAGAGGAGCAGGGAAATCTAATTAGAGGATGTACGCTGTACTTGTTGGTAAAACATAAACCTATTTTCAGCAGTGCCTGCTGATGAAGGCACAACGTTTCCCTTCAAAGGGAACTTTCTCTCCATTGTCTTTAATTACAGTGGAAAAAAACATGGCACTGTGCTGTTTTACAAGTGCGATTAACCAGGTTTTGCAGTAAGCTATGACGGGCAGATAAAGAGGCAAAACCAGCAGCCATCTTTGTTTTGTTCTCTTTCCACACCCGGACCGTGCTCACCACAAAGACAACAGCTTAGCAAGTTAACATCAGAAGTTAATTCAAATCTGTAAGCTCATCACAAACCTGAGAGAGAAGACTTCCGTCTAAGCTGTGTGCCCATGCTGACATCAGCACACCCCGGATGCTCAGTGTTAAATTCTAAATGCTTAGGCTAATAGCCAGATGTCACTGATTCACAGAAAGGAGGTGGGGTGTGAGCCAGTGACAAGGAACCTCATCAGGAATGAAATGTGAAATGTCTGCATTTTTTCCTACTAATATGTTGACATTTTGCAGGTTGGGAAAAATATAAATGATTATGCTGCTGTCATCAGCCAAAAGCAATGGTATTTCTCTCTGACTCATTCCCTCCCACCTGGATCTAAACTGTGGATTTGGAAAATAAAAATCATATACATTATCAGCAGGAAATGGACAGATATGTGCAGCTTTTGATGTCTCTGCAAGGATTCTTCCTGAACAGTGAATGGGAATGTCTGATGCAGTCTCCCTCACAAGGAAGACATGGAGCGGGTTACATTTCGAATTAGAATCAGGCCATGTGGAAGGCAAGAATGCAAAAGAAAAATCTGAGAAACAGTGGTGGGGCCTCCCTGCAGGGAGAACTACCCATGGATCTAGCTGCTCTTCGGTCGGCAGAGAGCTTCAAATGTATAGAGGCTGTAACTGATGCCCCCATTGACTGGAAGATTTATTTACTAATTCAACAAACATTTACTGGGCAACCACCATTGCAAGACACAGTGCTACATCCTCTAAGTGCAGAAACAAATACAAACAGAATATAAGCCTAAGGGCAAGCCATTGCTAGAACCCAAGGATGAGAGATTGGCTCTTCAGTGAGGCTCAAAAATGCTCTGCAGATGGACTGCCATTGAGCACAGCCTTGAAGGAAAAGTGTGACTTTATCAGGCAGAAAAGAGGGCAAAGTCTGTGCCTGTGACCCTCCAATATGTGAGAAGAGATAGAAGATATATAGACCAGAAACAAACAGGGCATTAAGGTTGGCGTTGCTCCTTGTATGGTAGAATTCCTACCTGGGGGACTTCTGTCACATCATTTAAATTCTATGAGCTCTAGGTTCTTCTGTGAAATTGGAATAATAACAGTTCTGTGGCAATGTATTCTTAGGTTCCTAAGGCCCAGTGTGGCTGACACTTAGAGCTTATTCATTCTAGCATGGCACTTATATTTTATTATAATGGCCTGCATGGTTGTTTAAACAATATTAGAAGCTCTGTTCTTCCTTGACCTCAGTCCTTGGTATAATTCCTGACACACAGTAGGCAGTAATCAAGCATTTGTTGACTAGATGAATGAATGGATAGATGTGTGGAGAGGAGAAGCAGCCTAATCTTAGGTAGGCTTAGCTGTGTAATAGAACCTGTAGCACAGAGGACCCAGCCTGGTGGGTGCCTGGGAAACTACAGGGAGGCATCAGGTCAGCTGCTCTCAGAATACATACAACCTTAGTGCAATGCTTTTCTGGTAGGAAGGAGTTTTCAGTCACTGGAATGACAAGGTTCATTTTGAATTTTGGAAAGGTCTCTTCCTGTGGCAATCAGGTTGGGAGGGCTTACTAAAAGGAGGAAGCCGGAGGGAGGACTTCATAGCCATCCCATTCAAATGCATGCTGTGGTACATAAGCATTGGGGCAGGCAGCAAGGGGCAGGCTGAAGTCTGCTGGCCAGGACTCCTTGGCTAACAGAGGAAGAAGTCAAAATAAGGGTGAATGTTCTAGTAAGAGGGTTAAGTTGGAAAACAAGGCGCATATGAGAGGGGTGTGGACCCACTAAAGAAGAGTAGTAAGGCCTCTTGTCAGAGACACAGGCAGGGAGAAGTGAGTTGCGGCTCAGCCTTTGGGAGAGTGTTAAAGATTCACATTCACAAGTTAGACTGTTGCTCAGAGGCTACTACTCTTACATGAGCATTAAATGCTCTTGAGAACTTGCTTAAAGTTCAGATTCTCAGGGCCATTCATCAAGACTTTTACTACATGGTTCTGGGGTAAGGCTCACAAATCTGCATTTTTAAAACCAGCAACTAAGTTCAGTTTGGGTTAGAAATACAATTCCTGTGATGCTTGAAGGCATGGGTGATGTCTCCATCCCTCACTGTTATCCTCCTTTTGGGTTGACCTATGGAATGTACCTGAAGGAGCCAGGATCAGATGACATGGGAACTTGAAAAGGAAGTTACCCTCTGGTTATGTAATAGGATCCTGGAATGAGAAGAGTCTAGGTGTTAAGAAGGAGAGAGATTTGGATATGAACCCAGCTTGAAGATGTAGAGGCTGAAATTTTGGACAGGGCATGGTCTGTGGGGACAATCCTTAAATTGCTGTGGCCATTTTTCCAAACCCCTGAAACCACCTGAGGAGAGGTGTGGTGGTCAAGACACCCTGATAACAGGAAGGAAAGAAAAGATGGAAGCAGAAGCAGGTGTGGGACAGAGCGTACAGTCACGAGTGTTGAGGGATATATGCACACAGGTATGCTGACTGACTTAGGGAACAGCGAATGACTAGTTCTTCAGTTGCAGAAAATTCAGTTTAGAGATCCAGTTTGCTGTGCAGATTTATTTTGGAGGACTGGCCATTAAAAAAGAAACTAAAGGTTCTGTCATCAAGGTCCCAAGGAGCTGCCTAGTGGACTGTAGACAAAGATGTTATGAGGGCGCTGAGCCTTCGCCTGAGTTAAAAAAAAAAACAGAGTCCAGATGTTGCCTTAGCTGGAGTGTTTTGCCATATTCATTTGTGATGACAAGACTCCTATGACTTGTCCCTGTGCCTGATCCTTAACTCTTAATGTAACTAATTTGTGTCACTGCAAATTCACAGATGAAGTGTGAGAAATCTGTTTTTCTTTCTGTATCTCTCCCTCCTTTTTGGTTTTGTGTGCACTCACTGTCCCTCTCCCCTGCCAGTTCCAGTAATCCTGGCGTTTATATGCCTCATTAAGCACATCACACTCTGTAGTGCCGGATGTAGTCAGAGCCAAAGTCTTCTTTCTTTACACTCTAAAGATAGAGGGACAGGGTCTTTAGCTCATGACCCAGTGAAGGCAGAGTGACTTGGCACATTGCTGGAAAGTAAGTGACTTCCACAAGGGACAAAGCTGTGCTCAACAAGCTGAGCTTCGCCATCCTCTGCTACACATAGGCCTGGCAAGACTTCAAGGGTCCCAGGCTGCAGGTGGGCCTTCAGATGACTGCATCCATTCAGTAAGACTAAGGAATTCATGGAGTGAGCTGCTTTTCTATTGCTCTGGGTATGGGCCACGATCTCCAAGGTTATAGGTCATGTCTTTGGAGACTGTCCTTTGGATAAGGTCTTGTATACCCATTATTTCTCATATTCAGAACAGAGATATAAAGAACTGAAAGCAGGATGAGAGCCCATCTTGCTCTATTCTTGTGTTTTCCTGACATCCGAAAAGCATACTGCAACACAACTTATTTTTGTCAGTCTGGAGTTTGGCTCTCCTAGCTGTTGATGCTGGTCTGTTTTGTCCATCCTGGTTCTAGTTCCTTTAGGTGCCTGGGCCCAAGAAAAGTATGTGATGTATTGTGCTATCTGAGTTGGCCTCTGCCTGAGGCTCTGTCTTTATGTCTCTGTGACTGGCAAGATAAGAAAGAAGCACTGCATGCTGTCACCAACAACTGACTAGGATGATCAACCACTGACTATGCTGTTTCTTACTTTTCCTGGTCAATTCCGGCCAGCACATTGTCACCTTAATCTTGTATTTTGTGAGTGTGTATGTGTGAGTGTGTGTGTGTGTGTGTGTGTGTGTTCTTCTGAACTTGCCATTATCTCATCCTTCTTTGTTTTTTACATATCTTTGTAGAGATAGAAGAACAGTGTGTGTGAGAGAGAGAAGCAGGATGTGTTGGGACTACAGAGGCAGAGTCAAAGGAGGCCCTCATATGCTGTACAGTTTGTGAGGGTAAACAAGCATGCACCTAGGAATGGCATGTGTGTTTGGAAAGTATGAATACAGATTATAAGTGTAAATGTTGTCCTTTAACAGATTGGATTCTGGGGTAGATGGTTCGAGAAGAGAGAATCCGATGAAGGAGATGGGCCCAAGTATACAACTTGTTGATATATGATTCCATAGCAATCATCCACAGCATCCTCAGTGGTTACCAAATGTTAAAGTTTGGATTAAAATGCCACTCAGGCACTGGATTTGGGGTGTCTGGCTAAAGTCTAATTCAGATGCTTATAAGCTAGTGTGGTCTGAATTATCTGCCTTAGCTCTCAGTTTTCACCATGTAAAATCAGGAGAAATTTAGAACTTACTTCATAGGCTCAGTAACTGATACAAACCATGAAAAAAAGAGTCAGTCTAGTGGCCCCGTACTATATACTAATGGTTTATGGCTGTAATTAGGTATAATTATGGGCCATTGAGGATAGGAAGAACATTGTGGTCAGTAGGAAGGGTGGGCCAACTGAATTCTCTCACTCTGCTCTATGGCTGAATCTAGAGCCATTAATCCCTAGCATCAGAGTGAGGCTATGTGGGAACAATAAAAGGACATCTTACCCAAAGGGCTACCACTACTGAAAAACCCCAAGTCCACTGGGAGGACTTTTCCAAGCCACCCAACCAAGAAGCAGCACATGGTCAACTCTAGGACCCTTTGAGGAGTTGTACTCCTTACTCAGCCTGTCACTTCTCGGTGCCTGACAGCTGGCTGGACTTTCGGCACTACCCACACAACCTTTTGATCTCTGCATATATTCATATATACATCCATTCATAAAATTTTCTTGATCAGCTACTATGTGTGTATCTTCATGTCAGGTTATATGGATATAGTCAGACTCGAGTTCATGAAGCTTGCAAGCTAAAAGGGATAAAAAAAAAGGATTTTTATTAAACAGAACAACTTGAAAGAAAAATTGCAAGTTGAGGGCAAAGTCTATAGAATCCAGGCATCTACCTTTTATGTCACTTCTATATGCTTATGCTTATCTCTTAGAACAATGTCTTGTATGTGTATGTGCTTGAGGTAGCTCCTGAGTGTGTGCTTCCAGATTGAACACTAGCCAGTATACCAAGTGAGTGCACTGGGCAAATCAAGATATGATGGGTATGTAATGAGATTGATCTGCATCTGCAAGGTCCAGCTGCATCTGATCCAGCTCCAGATGCTGGAAAGTAAGTGGCCCCCAATCAGGTGAAGTGAGAATGGGGCTTGAAGAGTGCTGCCATTAAAGAGCAGAGGAGACTTCCAAGGGGGCAGAAGCATATGACCTGTTGGATGACAGTTCTGGCATATATTTGAATGGAAGCAGTGATCAGATAGACCAGTCCAAGTGTTGTTAGATACAGGGAAGAATCATAGCACCTACCCTGTATACCCCAGTTTCAGTTAGTTGTGATGAACTTTGCCCTACTGACCATTTATAATGACACTCTTGTCAGCAGGCCAGGAAAATATTATTCCCGTGTCAGTTCAGTAAACCTGAGAACTTCAGTCTTTGGGATTTCTCAGCGTCACACATCTAAACCCATTTATAGGAAGCCTTATCTAATCCTCTCATTAGTCTTTTGATACATGAACTAAAATCTCAACAGCCTATACATGGAAAAGAAGAATCAGCAAGTTTAAGTGATTGACATGTGGCTTAAATGTGCTGTGAACCTATGTCCGTGCTATGAACTGAACAGTGCCCATCCAAGATCCTTTTGTTGAACCCTTTACCCTCAGTGTGATTATATTTGGAAAAGGACTCTATGAGGAGGTACTGAAGGTTAAATGAAGCCATAAAGAAAGGATGCTGACCCAATAAAATTAGTGTGTTCTCCTAAGAAAAGAGACACAAGTCAGCTACCTAGCACTTCCTCTGTTCTTCCCCCTCATCTCTCCTTTCTCCTTTCCCCTTAGAGCACAGAAGAAAGGCCATGTGAGGACAGAGAGCTGTTTTTAAACCAGAAAGCTAGGAAGTAGGCCTACACCAAGCCTGAATTGTCTGGAAACGGTATCTTAGACTTCTGGCCTCCAGAAGTGTAGAAACACTCATCCTATTGTGCTTTGTTATGGCAGACTGAGAAAATGAATACAGCCTTAGTATACACTGCCCTTTTCTACCTATGAGACATCACTTCCCATTGACAGTAGAGAAAGACAAGAACTCATGTCCTCACGTCACCTGGCTGTCATTACTAGGTCCTTCTATGAAGCCTGTTCTCTGCTCCTACAACCTTATTAACCAAAGAGTGAATGAAGGTCTCGGTCAGAATGGCACCCTAATCTCACCCTTTTCCTCCAGTATTATCAGGAGTAAAGGGTGAGCAGCCATGGTCTTCAAGGTTTTCAAGCTCTGTCTGTGATGACTGTGGATCCACAGCTGTGCAAAGTGACAGTGGAAATACAGACGTTATCACTTTTCATGAGATGGTTTTGTCTTAGAGAGTGGGGATGAGTGTCTTTCTTCTCTGGATACGAACTGAGCACCAGCTGCAGTGACATCCAAACGTTAGAGAGCGTGTGTATATTCAGGAAACTCTGTCTCTTTTAATTATTCTCTGGGTACATACTCTGCTATGTGATGAAGCATTTGAATCTGGGTCTCATTTAGCCTATGTCCTTTTCCTGCATGTATTTCGCTATTACCGATGCTCTTTGGTTCTCCTTTTACTTATCTGTAAGATGGAGTTAATATCTTGTCCTACTTAGCACTGACTGACATGAGGCCAAGAAACCAGGAAATGTTTGGTAAATAGCAGATATCACCATCATGAATAATGACTCCAAGAACTTCCATTTTAAAATAAAAATTTCAGAACTAAATATCCTTCTTTGCCTTGGGCTAAAAGAATAAAACATTCATAGGAGGGGAACTTGTCACCAGAGACACTTATCTAATCCATTTGGTCTCTGGGCCAGCTTGCTGTCAATGCTACTCTGTGCAAAAATAGCAGAATACTCTTCCTTGCAGAAGAGACCAACTAGAAATTTATCATGGAGCGGGGATAGAGTAGGAGTAAATTCACTTCCCCTGAGATCCGTAATGTAATTTTCTACGTCTGTATGTGAAAGCCATCATATCTGCATGCGTGTTATCTAAACTGCGCAAGCCACACCCCTTGAAATCTATCCACTATGGCGAGCACACTGGGGAGGGGAGCAAGCAAGCCTATCTTTGAGGTAGGCTTAAAATACAAGAGCATAGGCATTCAAGCAGGCAGAGGAAGGAAGGAACATGCTATACCCACCTGCCACTGCTGATGAGGGGCTTATTTCTAAGACACACACAGCACAATGCACACACAATGCAGAGAGAAAACAAAAGACATAGATCACACATTTCAGATGGTTGGTGGACAAAGTTCAGTACATGTCAATGCTGAAAGTTTGTTCACATCAGAGGTGCACATGAGGAAAATGGATCCCTCTTCATCCTGCTCATCAGATGCTTCCCTCTCATCAAACCTCAACAAATAAACACATACATACATATATGAAATATCACAATAAGGTGACTCTGGCCCATGGCATGAGATGTTGCACACAAGAATATGGACACAACAGTGTGGGAGGATGGAGTGGGGGAGAATGGTTTCCACAGCAACCATTCATGGCTTCTGAAGCCTCTCCATTCACAGGGGAGGAACAGACCATCAGTGAAGGGTCTGTGCTGCAGCTGGGAATAGAAGGGCCCTCTGATGAGGACTCAGGCCACTGCTCCATTCATCCCCATGAATGAGAACATGGCATGGTGATCCACATGAGAATTATGATGGCAGGAGTTGATTTGGCTTAACACTAGGACTATATCTCTGGGAGCATGGACTCTTACTGTGGAAGCTATCACATCTTATAATTGCTTCTCATTTGTCCCCACAAACTTTCATCTTCTCATTTGTCTTCACAGGACACTACCATCAAACTGTCCTGTGGTTCTGTCTTCCTAGTGGAATCCATCATTCCAGCTGATTCAGAATTTCGTTTACTACCTTCAAAAGGGGCAACGCCTTGCCTTTCACTGAATGAATTGCCTTGAAAACATCACTTCAAGGTATGTGAGGAAACGGTAGGGAAATCTTAGCTAAGGGGTGGTGGGTTGAGTTTTATGGATGGATGCAGTCCCTGTTCATGCCTTGTAACCTCCCCAGCCCCTGAAGCTCCCTTACATGGCTCAGCCCTCCAGCATCCAGGTTTCCTGCACTCACCATACAATGTGATGCTGGCATTGGTGTTCCCAAGCTTGTTTGTGGCCACGCAGGTATAGTTCCCATAATCCTTCTCTGAGACATTGAAGAAAGTCAGAGTAGATATGCGGCCTTTGTTCTCAATCCTCACTCCATCCAGGCCAGTGGCTAACCTGCAACAGGAGAAAGCAACTGGTCTGGACCCACCAGTGGAGTGAAGCAGCGTGCACTGAGAAGATGAAAACGTGAGCCCTAGAGTAACTGTAATGAGGTCCCCATCAACGTCTTTTCCTCTGACTAACCCAGTCCCTCAACTCAAGTCTTAAGTACCACATCCACCATCAAGAGGAAGAAGGGCAGTAAGGCTCAGAAGACAAAATTCACCCGCAGCCACCACGTCTGCAGCTAATCTGAGATTCTAAAACAAGGTCAATTCATTTTGTTGATGTCCAGCTTCCATCCTCTTTCCACTTCTGATTCTGAAAGGAGACTCTGTTACAAAGGAGACCATAACCTGTTTTTACTTTGCCTTATCTTTTCTCTGGAGTTTATTACCCTCCTTCCAGGGGATAAATGATCAATCAGCTCTGCTTCAGAGCTGCCCTAGTTCCTTTGAGGTACCTGGTATCTTCCTTGAACCACTGGAATTCAGCCATGGGAACGGCAGAGGCCTCACAGCTCAAGATGCCCTTCTGACCAACTGAAACACCAGTATTCTTGGCTTTTGAAATATAAGGAGGGTCTGTAGGAAACAAAAGCAAGGAAGCAAAAAGAAAAACAGCATAGAGTGATTCCAGGGAAGAGAAGAAAGTCATGTCCATCCACTTGGGCTATCCCTTTTCTCAGTAAAATGACCACCTATTTTAGGAAGATACTACACTTCAGTGTGAAAATATTACATTTACCTCAGCATCTTCTTCAGGTCTTCAAATCAATTCTAAGTTAGCCACTGTTCCCACTCACTGAAAACTCTAACAGTCCCAGAAAGACTCCAAGGACAGAAAAATGGCAATGTGGGTGATGCCAAGCAGGGCAGTCTGACAGATCACTGCCTTTCCTACTGACAGGCCCTGGAGTATAGGGCTTTGAGAGAAGAGCACTGTCACTTCTGACTTGTTGGCGTAATCCCTGTCCCTCCCCCTCTGGAACACCCTGACAGGGGATCAACTCACAGTTTACAGTGATTTTTACTTTTCGCACATCGGGGGCAGCAACATCATTCAAGGCGCTGCATTCATACTCCCCGGACTGGTCACGTTTGATGTCAGAGATTTCCAGGTATTCATCCTCACTCACAAATCCCTGGCCTTCTGGGAAGAGAGAGATAGGCAGAAAACAATAGGGAAACCATTAAACCAGGGACTGAACCATCGTCCCATCTAGAGGGTGTAGAAGGAAGAGGAAAAGCCATAGAATGGGGTTTGAACGCCCATCAGAGAGACAGGCACATTCTCTTCTAGAGTCTTAGATCAGTATATTTTCAGGCAAGTCACTTTAATTTTGTAGGGCATTTCATAATAAAGGACTATCAATAGCTTTCTTCAATGATTATTTTCAGAGTTAATTGATAAAGCAAATTATAAATATACCAGTGCATTAATAAAGCTTGCTAGTTTAAAGAGAAGTTTGATGATCAATAATTTAATAAAACACGGGAAGTAACTTAGGTTATGTCATTATAAACAACATCTTTATTTCTCATTATATAGAAATGCCTTTATTTATAAAGTACCAGTTAACCAACTACTTGTAGAAAGATAAATGTGATGCATTTCGCATTTTAATACAAATAAATTCAAAGTAGTTGGTTCGGTTTCAACATGAGATAGAGAATAACCAACTTAATTAAGCCATTCTACAATGTACATATATTTTAAAATATTGTGCAGTACATGATAAATACAATTTTAGTTGTTAATTGAAATTTTTAAAAATTAAATTATAGTGGAGTAGACTAGGGAATTAATGAATGAATTCTTTTGTGTGGATGCAGAAGATGCTTAAAAACAATTACCAAAATAAACATGATAAACAATGAATCTGTGGTTATTAGAATACCTTAAAGATTCCAAACCTGATTTTGTGGGATATCCTGAAGCTCTAGTTTTTAAGCACTTAAGAAATTAGGGATTCTACATCCAAAATGTTTGTGGGTTGGAGGTTTTGCTTCGGTTTCACCCATTATTGCATGCTTTTGCATCAACCTGGCCCCTTCATCTTACTCCTCATCCTGGTTCAGAGAACAAATCCTTTGTCTTCAAAGACAAATAGTCTAAGTTCTGTTGAAACATTCTGTTCACCAGAAAACCCATCTAGCCTGAAGACCTCGTAGACCTGCTGCTGCCTGATTTCTTCTGTGTTCGTGAGTTTCAGGCCAGATAACAAAAACTAACTCAGCACAATCAAAGCTCATAGCTTTCCCCACCACTCCATGGAGGTATATTCTGAGCTTATGTACATGTGCTCAGTTAAATCTGAGTCCATCCTGGCTATGGAACAGGAAGGGGGAGTGTTTAGGGGGAGCACTGGTCAGGGGAGGTTGGGATTCAGATGTCTCACACCCTGACTATCCCGGTCTAGACTTTGGGAAGCTCCTACCAGTTTTGTTGCCTATTTTCCCTGAACACTTACTTGCTTGTCCTTGCTGTTTTCCCTAGCTGTATCCCTCTACCCCCAGGACACACTATCAGGCTTTAGATGCTGGTTACTCAAACCATCACTGGAAGGTATGATGTCCTAGGAAAATACATTTCAATGTGCCCTTACCCATGGGAACAATTTGAATTGCTCTCAGTCAGCACTCTCCCTGGTAGCTCTATACCTTGTGATTCCAAGGAAGGAATACAACATTGGCCAATAGGCCCCGAGCAGCCACATAGGTATGAGAAAGTAGATGATGAATCCAGCTGAATCCATGTAAAGAATGGTCAACAGGTACACGGGGAAGAAAGAGGCCCCTGAATGTCTGGGATGACAGTCATACTCCCAGCCTGTCATCTATATACCTCTCCTCAATGGCATTGTTGCCCGGCTGGTCCTCAAGCACCAGAGGGGACCTGAGAAGAGCTGACAAAAATAATCCAACATATGGGGCCTCTCAGACAAGAGCCCTTTTGCTGGAATGCTAGGGTAGTGCTGTTGCTCAAAGTTCTCTACGCCACAGCCTCCAGCTGTCCAGACTGGGTTACACCACCTCCTCATGGATCATTAAAGGAATGTAAATACCTTTACTTCCCTTTTCTTCTTTTTTTAGACCTACAGAATTCTGATTTTACTTAGTTTGAAAGTTTAACAAAGATAAAAATACTTTCCCTCTTGAAACCTGACAGAGTGACGCATTCAAGCATTTCAAAGAGTAAAGCAACAATGAAATAAAATACACCCAGTTGAATTTTTAGTCCCCAGTCTCACCTCATTATTTTCTGCAATGAATCAATATGGCAGGATAGGAAGTCTGTCTTCCTTTGGTAAGACTCCATTATAATTAAAAAATATACTAGAGAATATTTGCCACCATGTAATTAAACCACACTGCATTTAACAAAACAAATGAGCTGCCTGGTGTGGGCCTGGCAAGAACCTCAGGCAGGGTTAATGTTTTCTGTGGGGAAAATAAGAAAGCCCCAGATCAGGTTGTATGGTGCACACTGTACAGGTGCTAGAAAAGCCCCTGGAAAGGCTCTCTTAAGAAGGCCAGTTGACTCAGGAGTGCTGACCATCAGACCAAAGGGATGACTTAAATTTTTTGAAGACCAGATGCCTCCACGTGAGCAAGACAGACCTGGGGTGCTCCGTGGGGAGTTGCTAATCAGCATGGGCACCCTCTGGAATGTGCTAATCAGCACGTGCGCCCTCTAGAATCTTCGCTATCTGCAATGCTGTTTTTATGGGATGGATATATGACAGAACAAAAGAAAAAAGAAAAGGTACAATTCATGTAAACGGGGATCGTTATGATAATACTGCCTCATTAAGTGAGAAAACGAATTTTGTCAAGTTTGTACTATAGAGTAAGTGCTTCCCAGATTTTAATTTGCATATAAATCCCCAGGAATTAAAAAAAAAAAAAGCATAGATAGGGATTAGGTTTGGAGAGGGTTCCAGGATTCTGCATTGCTAATAAGTGCTTAGGTGCCTGGGGGCCTGTTGGTCTGAGATGACTCCCTAGCAGTGAAGGCATCAGGTACCTCTGTTCCATGGCTCCTTCTCATTCACATGCTGATGACCATCTGGATCTATGCTATCCTTTGGACCTTAAATGTTTCCTAAAAGCTCATGTGTCAAGGATAGTCAACAACTTGGCACTACTGAGAGGTAGTATCTTAAGAAGTGGGATGTAATAGGAGGTCTTAAAAAATATTTTATTATTTTCATTTAATGTGTAGGAGGATATTGCCTGCATATATGTAAGTGCACCCATGTCGTACAATGCCCACGGAAGTCAGAAGTGGGTGTTAGATCCCCTGGAACTGGAGTTATGGACAGTTTTTAGTCACCATGTGGGTACTGGGAATTGAACCCTGGTTCTCTACAAGAGCAGTCAGTGCTCTTAACTGCCCGGCCATCTCTCCAGTCCCTGTAATGGGAGGTCTTTAGCTTGATAAGATGTGATTTTAAGGTGAGAATGGGACCATGCCCCCCTCCTTCTCTTCATGCCCTGCCTAGGAAATGAGTGGTTTTGCTCTGCATTATGCCCCCAGATAATGTGCTGCCTTGCTACAGGCCCAAAGCAAAGCAATAAGCCACCGTGAACTAGAACTCCTCAGTCTGTGAACCACAAGAACTTTTCACCTCATACACTTATCATCTCAGGTATTTGTCCCAGCAATGTGAATCACAGCAATGTCCACAGGTCATGAGGCGATCTCCCTGAGATGTATCTCAGAAGGTACATGTACTTCAGGAGCTAGGGCTCACAGCAAAGCTGAAGTCAGAGCCTTTGATACTATGTTTTCCACTGACTTTCATGACCCTAGAACAAAACATGTGCAAAACAGTTTTCTTTGCTAAAACTGTTAAGAGGCTCAGTGAAGGGGATTAAGACGTCCCTAACTACTGTGAAAGTTGATGGGATTTTTTTTTTTTTTTTGTCTTTTTGAGACAGGGTTTCCTTGTAGCCCCAGCTGTCATGGAACTCACTATGTAGACAAGGCTGGCCTCGAACTCACAAAGATCCACCTGCCTCTGCCTCACAAGTGCTGGGATTAAAGGTGCGCCACCATGATGGGATTTTTAAAGCATAACCAATCTAGATTGCTACATGCCTGGAGACCTAGGAATCTGCAGGGTGAAACACTTTCCCCTTTCTGGTAGTGACTGCAATGTAATCTGATTCTGTGCTGCAAAGAAGGCAGAGCACATGGATGTTTCAGTCTGCTTTTAGGTGCCAGGAAGCCCCATTGCTGACTGTGTAGTTGTAGGGTGATAAACAGGACAGGAAATAGCATTTGAAGAAAGCGCAGGAAAGAGGAAAAGATGTGCTAGAGTGAGGGAGGTAAGAGAGAAGCGGGTCATGCTGGGTAGTCTGGAAGATGCTGAGGGCACATTCAAAAGAATTGTTTTTTATAAAGCTTATATGACTATAACATTGTCTCAGACAAAAGACATTAAAGCAAGAGCTCTAGGCCGGCCTCTAAATTTATCTTTATGTGTGATATCCCATCATAAGCCAAGAACCCAGAGGCATTATGAACCTGCGCTGTGTTCAGTCACCCTACATATAACATGACTAGAAGCAACAGAAAGCAGATTCCAAACCAGTGGCAGACATACTTTTTTTTAAAATGGAGGTTATTTCAAAGGATGGAATGTCTCAAAGAAGATAATTCAATTCATTATACTTAGATTGAGATCTGCATAGACACAAACGTGGTCATTCATCAGGGGATGTGAGAGGAAACCTGCTCTGATCTAGGACATGTGCTTAGGGGTAGCGTGAACAGGCTTCATGGTTCTGTGGACAAAGAGATGCAAATTCTCACATAACACGGCCACAAAACAGAGCCCACATTTATAACCCAGGCTCACTTGTCTTAGGAACAGATATATAGACAGAGAAGCTAAGTGAGGAGAAGGGTCCCTGGCTGGCCTGCTGGCCTGAGGCCATAGTCATTGGACTCAAGCCTATCATTCATGATCCTGGGGTGTGTTTACATGTGGGAGGGGGGACAATGACAAGAACTTTCACCTTGGGAACATAGCAATTTCATGAGCCCAGAATTTCAAGCAGATTATATTTTTCTCTGTCTTCATCTCAATATTTCAGTTCCTTGCAATTTCTGGCTCTCTCACAGAAGGTATATTAGGTCAGGAAGATTTCTCATAGTTGGAAATAATGTAACTATTTGGGAATGAACACATCGAATAGGAAGTCCAAGAAGACACCCGGAGGCCTCCCAGCCTACTTCTGCTCCCTGAGTTCCAGCTGGCCACATGCTGGTCATCTCTTTTCCATCTGATCTTCCTTTTTGCTTCCCCAGAAGATTCCTTAGGACACATGATCACATGTCAAGACAGAAAGCATGAGAGGTCAAAGACTTTAGCCTTCCATGTTTGGAGAGTACTATCCCTGACAGAACGTCATTTCTTCTTTCTGGAAACAATTAGAACAGTTTTAGAAGGTGTCCTTTGCTCTGTCTCTTTACTAGCTTATTCATATCACCAAAGCCACCTAGCCCAGTTCTCCTGTAGAAATGATTAAGTCACCTCAGACGCCCCCATCCCCACCATTCTACTATGTATGCTATATACAGTTATAGGTCTATCTGGAGAAACTGCTCTGTGAAGTTAAATACCAGAATCTGTCACAGTTTTGCCATGAGGCCAGTCAGGAGGTGACAGAGAGGAACACACCTGGGAGGTGGGGGCAGTGAGTGCCTCAAAGAAGCAAGAGGCAGGAGGCAAGCACAGAGAACTGTTGTGGTGTTAGGAGGCAGAACAGGAATAAAAAGGCATGGGATGGGGAACTCTGAGGAGGAAGAGACAGGAGGAAATAAAAGGTAGGACAGGACAGAAGGCAGTGGTTGTAGGAACAGGGTGGATTCCACAGAAGTCAGTTTTGCTCACAGGAGGCGTGTCCATGGGGCCAGTGAGCATGCCTATAGATGATTTCCACATATCCTGACTTTGAAAAGCATCATACACAAGTTGATTATGTACAAGCTTTTGATTTGTACCTTAGCTTTCTGATCTACCTGGGGAAATAGCCTTTAGTCTATTTACCAAAGTGAGGCAGCAAGTCAGCTCTCAAAGAACAAAGCTTTTGTTCCTTTACATGAAGGGTAGACCATGCTATAAGGAAGCCTGCTCTGGTTGGCATGTGTCTTTTCTGGAAATCATGCTGTGGGCTTCTGGAATAAGACATGGTCTCAGCTGGGGCTGGAAAGATGGCTCAGTGGTTAAGAACACTGGTTGTTCTTGCAGAGGACCCAGGTTCAAATCCCAGAACCCACATGGCAGCTAACAACTGTCCATAACTCCAGTCCCAGGGGATCTGACAGCCTCTTCTGATCTCCGCGGGCATTGCATGACATGGGTGCACTTACCTACATGCAGGCAATACATGCATACACATAAAAAAATGAAAAAAAGAGACATGGTCTCAGGAAGGATAGATTCCACAACTTCTCATGTGAGCTGAGGAGAATGTGGCAGAGGCTTTTAAAGATTGGCGTGCCCAAGTCCTTCCTCTCTTCCTTTTTCCTCTGCAGAGTTTGGGGCAACAGAACATTCCTCACCAGAGAAAATGGGCGACAAACAGTCAAGCAGAATGCCATTTTCCTTCTGCTAGTCCGAACTACTGCCGGGCTATGAATCAGAGACTGACCTAGGGTTTTGCCTCCCTGTGGGCTGAAGACAGGTAAGCCTGCACAGTGGGGACACCCGACTCAGAACACAGACATTGGCTCAAAACTTACCTGAGTGTGAGTGACCAAGAAGAGAGCTATATACAACACAGTCAAAGCTCAGGAGGATCCCGGAACCACACAAGAGTGAGTCAGGAAGGTGGTGGGTACACAGAGGTAGCCCTTATTTCTCCATCACAGATTTATCTCTATATAACTAAGTTCATTGGATCCTTGGACAATTAACAAGTACCTCATTTGGGGGAGAGAAAAAGTGTGAGTGGAATGAAGAGAGGCTGCTCTCTAGGAACCTGAAGATCCAAACAACATCTCTCGCTCTCCTCCCTAGAGATCTCCCAGCATTGCTCTCTATGATAAGCTTCCTGACACAAAAATTCCCTTCCACTGAAGTTCAGAAACATTCAGAATATGACTGAGTTTGGACTGGGGCCAGGTCTCTGCTTTGAGGACATAGCTTGGCTCAGCTGAACTTGTTTGCTCTTCCTTCCACCCAGCAGTTACCCATTGTCTACCTTGCAAACACTGAGCAGGGATGACAATTTCCACTTCTTTGAATGGCTCATGGCCTCTGCTACACACTAAGCAGACAGCATGAGTCCGGTTTTCCCTGATAGTTCAGCTCCAGAGATGGTGTCCACATAACCCCGCTTCTCTTATTCATCCACCTCCTTCACCCATCTACTATCCACACCAGCAGTCTTTCCTCACCTCCCCTTTAAAAGGTTGCTGGCAATAAGCAGTCCTGGACCTCTCCTTAATTAGATAGAGGAGGGTGGACTGCGGTGCAGTCTTGCCTGCTCCCGGTTCCAGATACGTTGTTCCCTTCGCTGCACTAGAGTTAATGAAAAGTGTGATAAACCCACTATTTCCTTCTCTCTTAATTAATACAAGCAATTGAATTGTGCTAAAGTAATTTTGGTTGGGAGACTGAGCCCCTGGGTCAGTGCCTCCCTTGCCGGCAGTGACTAAAACTCCCTGTCTTGGGCTCAGAGCTCCTTTCTCAGGCTGCCAGCACCTGTCCCATCCCGGATGTTATGCTTCCCCCAGGCTGCCAGCAGGTAGAAGATGACAAGGTCAACGTGCTCCTGTGAAAGGTGGCTGAGTTGGCGGGGGGGGGGCAGGTCAATAAGAAGGCTGGAGCTATTGTGGAAAGGAGCTCTGAAATCCTGTCCTAATCATCTGACCAGGGAAACTAAGGACCATAAAAAAGAAGAGGAGTCAAATCCAGGAAGACTGTTCTAACAGAAAGTGGAGGATGTGTCTGCCATGTGGGATTGAAGGACTTCTCTGGGCTCAGTATTATGTAGGTTGAATTAGGGAGCAACATTTTTAGAACATAGATGATGCTGTTGCCTTATTGTGTATGATTCTGACTGAGTGACACTGAAACAGTCAGCATGCTTGAGAAGATGTGGTACATTCCTTTAAATGGAAGTGCAAGCCATGTGGTAGGGAAAGAAGAGAGGGCCTGGACAAAGGCAGACAGAAAAAGGATGAGGGAGGAAGGAGGGAGGGAGAGAAATCCAACTATGAGCAGCGTACTATTCTTGGGTTAAAAAGAAAGAAGCTATTCAGTTCGGCCTGGTACTTGGGAGGCAGAAACAGGATAATAGCCACAGTTTGAGGCTAGCCCAGTCTACATAAAGAGTTCAATTACAGTCAGGGTTACACAGCAAAACCTTGCCTAAAAAAAGTAGCTAGCATTTACATTTTAACAAATATTCTACTATAAACCACACAAACAATTCAGAACAGAATAGTGTAAAGATGGAAGAAAAAATTCACCATTTTAAAATAGCAGAGCCTAAATAGCTAAGTTATTGACAAAATGTTTAAGAATATTTGAAAGCTTTTATTGTATAGGCTTTATTATTATTATTACTGTTACTTATACCCTGATCTAGTGTTATTATGAACAAATAAAAAGTTAAGGTAATTCTGAAGTGTTAAAAAAATACTGTTTTGTAAACTTGGGCATTAGACAACAGCAAAAAGGAAAAGAAAAAAAAAAAACACATCAAAGCATTGAAAGGGATACTGCTCCTTTCATGTATAGAAGTATTAAGAAGACTGGATTGATCTTGATCTAGCCTGAGTCACCCCTCACCCAGGTCCAGTTTCTTAGAGGAAACAACATTTTGGAAGAGCAGAGATACTTTGTACCCAGTGGAGTCCACACGGAGCATAAGAATTGCTCAGAGCACTTTGGAAAAGTGGCTTGTTGACCCACAGCAGTTCTTAGAGTCAGATCAGTGAAAGTCAGGCAGTATACAATGTCTTGTTATCTATAATAATAGAGCAACGTGGGTGTGCCTTATCGCTAGCTTGCTGTCTAACATCTACTGGGTTTAACTTGCAGTCTTACCCCATGTAATGACATTTTGGCACACAGTGGCCTCTGTACATGATGGTGGTTTCATATAACTACAACAGAATGACATCTGATGTCATCAGGATAGCAAATGCATTAGTCACATGTTTGATGTGAAGCTTTATTTACACTATTGCCAGCGGGAAAAAGCATAGTATACACAATTATGTACAGGACATAATACTTCTTATGACAATAGAAGGCTCTTACTAATTTGTGCTGTTTCCTGTATTAAACTTTTTATAATTTAGAGCATATATCTCCTACTTATAAAAAAAGGAAGTTTGCTATAAATCTTTGGCTGTGTCCACCAGCATTAGCCTCTTCTACTTTGTGCTTACCATATCCCTTGACTGACTCTAGAAACCATATCTAGTGATTCACCACCACATTCACTCTGTGAAGTTCACACAGCAATGAAACTGTTTAAATCACCTAACCACACACTTTTCTGAACACATTTCCATTATTTAGCAGCATATAGTCAACCTGTATTGCTTTTGTTATTTTTTAGATTGGGTTGCCTGGCATGGTCCCAGTTGATATCTATTTTATTAATGTAATTATTTGAAAAATATGCTGGTCTGGATGATGAAACAGGTTAGCATTGTACCTTCAGTCTGTTGAAGGTTTAATTACCAGGCCCTGGGCCTTGACTGCCTTTACTGTATGTACAGCTGCCTGAACACTAACTTCAGTCTTGGGAGATGGAATGGCCTTTCCCCATGTGGGTTGTGGGCCCTCAGATGCAAGATTCTCCTGATAGAGGATAAAGAAAGCCCCTGTGAGCTATCAGCCCATCAGCTGCACACTTTTCTGGGGAGAAAGATAATTACAAGTAGCCAGCAACTGCAGTGCTGATGCATGGTAGGAAACTAGGTAGGGTCCAAAAGATTCTGGAAGACCAGGCAGACAAGATACCAGATCCATGTCTTTCCTAAATGGTTTATATGGGCCCAGCATTAAAGGAACCTGCCCTGGGCACTCCCCAGACTGTAGAGAAGTGACCTTGTGAGGAAGGACAGTGTCCATTTCAGCAGATGAGGCTAGTGTGCTGACACCTCTTGCTTCCTCCTTTCTTTACCTGCCTTTGATTCTCTGATCCTATTAGTTCCCAAGGGGACAGCCACATGACAGGGATGTAAATTACCAACATTTGTTAATATTTTTGAAACACTGGTATTAGCTTTCAGGCACAGTACTCACTAACCCAGCCCAATTGGCATGCAGGCAACAGCCAGGGACATTCTGCATACTTGGCAGAGCAGAAAGGTCTGAGCTCTGAAGCGTCTCGGAGAGATAGCACTGTTCACACACTCGGCTCTAGCATCAGCAGAGAGGAAAGGAGAGGAGCTGTGCATGTATTCAAAACCCAGTCTCAGTTCTTCAGGTAGGAGGAGACCCTTGCAGACTGACACATAAAGGGCTCTTTTCACCCATACTTTGGGATGTTTAAGATGATGATGGTCTCCCTCTTACATCTAACTTCAACTGTGATTAAGAGGACCTCTATCCAAAGGCATCTGTCTTCTCCTCTCAGTCACCTTAGAAGTCACTTTGTGTACATGACCTTCTATGACTTCATGTCACTAGACAAGAATCCTGGAGACAATACTGAATTAGCCATTAGAAGGCCTCGGGTATAATATCAGTTTTATTGCTAATATGCTATGTGATTTTGAATAAGTATTTTTAGCAATACAAGCATCAATTTTTTTTCTTATGAAATGTAAAAATTGCACGTGATGAACTCCAAGGTCACTCGCAGTTTCAATGTTTCACAACCTCTCATAACTTAGCAATATGGTCCATGGCCAGAATCTTAAATAACTCCTTAATCCGGAGACTCTGGTGATGGGGTTGATGGGCAGAGTTCCAGGACAGAAGGCTCCCCCACCCAGCAAGGAACACAAGGTGTCCCCAAACTGGTAGGTGCAATGGTATCTTGGCAATGCAGGTCCAAGAATAGAGACACTACTGCAAGGGGAGGGTGACTTTCTCTGTCATTGCTCTAGCTGCCTGGTAATGGGGAGGAAAGAGAGATTTTGACAATTATGAAGGACTGTGTGTGTCTGAGGGTAATGTCTTGTGTTAATGGGGGAAATTAATTTTTTCCTTTCCAAGACTCCTATTCATGCAGATTTTGACAAGTAGCTGTTCTATTTCCCTCTCCTCCATGGGTAGATACGAATAATGTCTTATAGGTACAACTAATCATCCACTTATGTGATTTGAGGACCATTTACATAGGTCTGAGGGTACATTCCTGATGTCAGAAAATGAGTCTTCTTTGCTTTCTGCCCTCCTCTGTCTTTGCTAAAAATATCCCTTCACAGTTCCAAGGCTCACTTCACTAATCCTTCCCAGCCAGACAGCAGGTAATAAGAAGAGACAAGGGACACTAGAGGTAGGGAAGTTAACACTGGGTACCAAGCCCGAAGCTTCCTGACACCATCTACTGTAAGCATTGGTCCATGTCTACACCAAGTCAGAACCAAGTGCCATGGGGTCAACAGCAAGCCAGGGAGGGGAAGGCGTGTCAAGGCTCTGGTCCTTGCCCTGCCACTCCTTCTCCTGGACCTTGGGCAATACCTTCACATTCCCTAGCTTGTTTCCTTCTCTGAAAAATTAGGTGTTGGGTCAGTTCATTTCAGGGGTCCCATGGCCACTGCTCTTTCCCTGCTCTGCTCGTGATGGTCTTTTATGTCTATTGAGCAGGGTTTCTGGGACTTGTCCTCAGAACCTGGGCTGCCCTAGGATTTCTGTGGGTAGCCCAGAAATATTAGAGTGAGGTATGGATGTGTGAATCTTATCTATCAGAAATGGGCTCTGTTTCTGGAAAGCAGAACTGCTGAGCTCATTGTGAAGTGGCTGTAAATCTTAGGAAAGCCAGGCTGAGCTTCCTCCCAGGCCTTGCCTAGCCTCTGCCTGCCTGGGCTGTTTATTTTGTGCTTAGTGGCCACTCCCCTCAGGGCCACTATCAGACAGCCTCACCAAATTCAGCACAGATGTACGGCCATTCTTCTCTAAAATTCCTTATCATTTAGAAAATAGCACCATCCTAGCAATCTCTCCTCTCTCTCTCTCTCTCTCTCTCTCTCTCTCTCTCTCTCTCTCCCTCCTCTTTTTATTATGGATAAAGTACTAAAACTTTGTTCAACCCAGGTGTGTCAGGTTGACACTAAAGCTATCCAGCACTCTCTCCCCTCTCTCTCTCTCTCTCTCTCTCTCTCTCTCTCTCCCTTCTCTCCCTCCCTCCCCCCCTCTTTCTCTGTGTGTATAAGGAAATATGCCTTATCTAAATCTCATAAGAAAAGGCAAAGTTGATAAGAAAGCCCCCAAAGGTTGGAGCTTAGCACATCAGAAAGCAATTTATCTTGAGAAGAAAACAAGTGATATTTACATTATTAAATCACAATTACAAAGCAAATCAGCTGCAGAAGAGAAGAGATCATTTCCATCAATTATTACTGAACTGAACATAATTTCTCAATCACCAGCAGATTGTAAATGGGGACTATGGCTCATCCAGGAACTCTTTTATCACAGAAGTTATTAATCAGGTATTAACTTTGCCGAATTAGCAAGGACACTGACAGGGTGGGGAGGGAAGCGGGATACAGAGATGACAAGAGGGAGTCAGCCAGGTTAATTCCTGAGATGGAGGCATAGACCATTCTAGAAAACCAGGGTCAGCCACCTATGCAACTAGTACTGCTGCCCTGTTGAAGGAAGCACTTAGCTCTGCTGTTTTCATTCTCTGAGATCAACGCATGACCAGGCAAACATAAATAAGTGATGCATAATTCATTGGCCATTTAGCGGTGTCCTAGGAGTCCTCCTGTGTTGGGGTACAGCTGAGTTGCTGACCTTGCTGTGGCTTCTCTATCTAGATCTCTAAGTCAGGATGTTTCTGTCTTTGTGTGACATAGGGACCGCTGTCCCATCAGAATCCCATATGAAGACTTTATTGTGCCCCTTTAATAACCTGGGTTATAGAATGTCTTCTTTGTGAATCTTGGTAAAAGGTCCATTTCTCCCATCGTCTATCTTCCAACATCTTACCATTTTTTAAGACTCTGAGCCCCCGGATTTTTGTGCCATATACAAGAGGCTCCAACTCCCTAGCCTGCTCTGCTCACAATCTTTTTGGATCAGGTTAGACGATTCTACTGAGGAACTAATGTGTATTTTGTTCTCAGAGCTGTGGAAGCCCTGGGCTTCTGCTCTTCTCCAACCCCTCCAGGTGCCAGGCAGGCTTTGTGCATTCTGATGCTGAGCTTCTTGCCTGGGGCTTGTTAATGACTGTGTCATGGGGTCTAAGGCAGTTGCTAGGCACCCAGAAGATTATCACCACCAGGTCTTTTGTTTCAAAGAATCAAGCAAACAGCATCTAGGGTAGTGGAGGTGGACATGGAAAAGCACGGGATGGATAAAAGGTCCGGGTGTGGGGAGGTGGCTGACTACCTGTTTATTTCCCATGTAGTGAGTGTAGGCACCTCCCATTGTGGAAGGAAACTGAGACTGGTTCTCCAGCATCAATCATTCTGTACTCCCCTCCCCACCTTCCTGGCCTTTGTTTTGAAGGATTACATTCACTACCCAATGAATCTACATTAGAGACTGAAAACTGGTCATCTTCTCCTCAGCCTTCTGTGTATTCTCACAAGGAAAGACCATCTCTTGGAACGTGACTTAAACAGCACTCTCTAAAACCAGATAAGTAGGGTCTCAATAAATTAATCACAAGCACAGTGACCATCCCTGCGAATGAGTTTTATGGAACTGAAATCCCATGTTATCCATACACCATCTTTCCCCAACCTTTGTCCTAGGTAACTCTGGCTCAGCCCTCAGATGTACCCTGGGATGGCCTTTGCTATGAAGAGATTTCCTTTGTGACCCACCAGGTTAATTACCTACTTCATTCTGTTTTCTTCCCCCAGCATCTTACTTCTGAGGGCTATCCCAGCTGGCTCCCTGGACTTTGGCTTCTAGTTAGGGTGATTCAAGGGAGGTCCAGCAGTTGATCAGAGGCTGGAAACAGAACTCAGATGTGTGTTTCCCAGCAGGCCCAAGTCACTTCATCAAAGCTTTAGCACTTGTCAAATCTGCGGCTCCTCTCAAGCTTACCTCTCAAGGCACTTTTCCTCTTATTCATTCAGTATCTGCCTCACCTGTACTTTCTATCCCAGGACATCCTGCAACCCTGCTGGAATTAGATGGGGATACTTCACAGAGTGTATGGTCTCTGTATACACTGCCCCGCCTTGATGAGAATCTGTGCATCAAACTTATCCAGAGTTATTAAAAATTGAACATACAGTCTCTTTCCTCCTTGACCTAGACAGCATGCCTTCCTTAACCCCAGTCCCTCCTTTAGGCTCCCACACAAGCTACATTTATCATTGTATTTACGATTTTATAGTAGTGATTATCAACCTGCTGCTACTGCCCCAGGAGACACTTGGCAGTATGCAGAGACCTTTTAGTCACCACAGTTCTTTATGACTGTGGTCAGGGAAGGGTGATTCTGTAATCCGAGAGGTAGAGGCCAGAGATTCTGCTAACCATGCCTTGGATATCATTAGTGCTAAGGTTGGGAAGCCTGCTTGAATGGCAAATGACTGTTTCCTCACCTGCACATCCACTAGAGGGAAAGAAGCAATCTGAACTGGAGGATCACCTTGCCCCTGCCCAGGCTTCTCTAGTGCCTTATACAGCTCCTGGAATATGATCAGGTCTCACAAAAGAACATTAATAATATGAAATAGGTCTTCCATCACATAATCATTGCTGAAAAGAAAACTGTTTATACAGAACTAAATATAAGCCTAGCAAGAAATGGCCCAGTGATCTGATATCTGAATTCCTCACTAGGATTTCAACGCAAAAGAAGAAACTGTTTAATTGAAACAGAACAGTACAAAGAACTCTCACTCAGGGTATCGAGTAGATGCTACTTGAAGCAGGTTTTGGAACGTTCTTGTATCGTCAGTGGAGCTGGGATATCATGTGACAAGAGCAATGTGAATGAGGCAAGGAGGTGAGTGAAATTCTGCAAGCTGTACTGTAGATCATTTCCCTTCTGTCACTGCGTGTCTGAGGGAGGTTACTGAGGACTCTCAGTTAGTGGACTCTGGGTCCAGAAGAAAATGCTGCCTTTAAATGAACTCAGGGAAATTGCAGCCATGCACCAACAGCTCTTTCGATGTTCCGCCTTCTCATTTTAGTTTCTCACTGTCACAGGATGAGCAAGAAAAGTGACCTACTCAGTGCAAAGCTCATGACAGACACTGTAGATTTCAAGGGTTTTAATATGCCAAGGATGGCAAGTAGATATCATTGAATCAATGTCTATTGAATTAAATCCTCCCAAATACATTGTGTATTAGATTCTACATAACAAAAGGGTCACATTCCACACCTATTTCTGGTTTTACACAACCAGCTTGTTCCAGGTTCTTGGGAAATAAGATCTGAGTAAGTCAGCATTTTCATCTAAGATGTGGGGGAGGCTAGACACAGGACAGTTGATGGACAAAAGCCTCAAAGTGATGAGGGCAAGTGTCAGTGAGGAAGAGTTCACCAATGCCAGGCTTCAGTAGACTAATGTCTGACCAGTAGCCACAGTTCCCATGATTCTGCCCTCTGTGGTCAAGATATCCCACTGTCCCTTTCACACACTATACCAGCCCCTCTGATGTCTTAGGACAAGTATAGAGAGCCCATGGCAGGAAGGAGCCAGAACGCAGGACCTTGATGCAACAGGGTATCAACTCCAGTGCTGGTACCGTAAAGGGTTTGTGGCTTTCTATAACTTATTAAGTAGGAACTAATGCAAAGAAGAGAGAGGAATTGTCTTCAGATCCAATCAAGCTGACTCTATGGGAAACAGGATGGGGTGACTTGCAGGAGAGCTGCCAGCACATAAATTGCTTCATGACTGTAGGGACATACAGTATCTAGCAAGTATACATACCATATAGAAAGGATGTGATTTTCAGCCTAAAATGCCAATTTATTTTTGTCCAGTAAGGTTTCATAATCATACGATGACCCTGGACTGAACAAACATGCCCAGAGCCCTGACCATGTAACATCCTACTTGCTCTTTTCCTATGAGACATCTGTAATTTTATGAACAGAATGTAACACCATTAGAGTAGAATGTCTCACATAAACTTTGATACATTGCAGGTCAGAGCCTATCTCTTAAAATAAAACAGCTATATTCTTGAATGGCCCAATCTAGGTCCTAAGCTCCCATTACCAGAATCATCCAGGAGTTTCATAGGGTTTGTCTATTCATCCATATTTAATTGTCCAGTCCTTAAATTCAGCTCAAGATGGCAACATTCCTTTGAATGAAAAATAACCACACACCCATCAGGTGGCTTCCTCAGGATGGAGATTGGCTTCTTCGCCTGAAAACACACCTGGGGACTCCTTTGAGCTGAGATATCTGCTGGGTGGGTCTTTTGTTGTTGTTGTTGTTTTTTCTTTTTAACAGAGAGAGTCACCTCAAGCACAGAGGAAGGCCCACTATTAATGATGCTGTCCTGCTTTGTCCTTCTCATTTTTGGTATTGCTCTTAGGATAACTGTCATCACTCTCCTGGAATAGAGCTCTGCAATCTGCTTGGGAGGGCCATATTAGCAGAAGTGTAACCATCAGCATTGCTTTCTTTGACACTGGCAATGCAGACTAATTTCTATAATCCACGGTGTCAGAGAATCTGCCCCCAGCACTGCTGATAGAATATTTCAGCCAGTCCCCAAAGGAATGTCTACTCAGTCTATGAGTGGCTCCACTCTGTATCACCCAAACATGAGATAAATTGAGTTGGGAATCTGCTATAAGAGCAAGACTGGACGGTTCCATTCAGGAAGTACCCATGATAATCATATGTGTAAGTGGCCAGCAGCTACCAAACTCAAGTGCTGGACTCATCTGTCTTTACCAATGAAACCATACATTAAAATTCATGCAGTTGGGGGGCTGGAGAGATAGTTCAGCGGTTAAGAGCATTTGCTATTCTTCGAGGACTCGAATTTGGTTATAAGCACCGGCATTTGCAGCTCACAACCACCTATAATTCCAGGTCCAGGATCTGATGTCTTCTTCTGGTCTCCAAGGATACTCACATACAAGTCTGCAAACACACACACACATACACACACACACACACACACACACACACACACACACACAGAATTTTTTTTTTTACTTCATGAAGGTAGGGCCTGGTGGTGTAGCTCAATGGTAGAATATTTGCCTACCATGCACAGGGGCCTGGAATCCAGCCTCTGAATTTCAAAACAAAAACAAAGAGACTTCATAAAGTTGTAAAAACTGAGTTGCTTTTTTTGAGGTTGAGATCGGGCATGTGGAGGGAGCTAAGATTTCAAATCTAATGTTCATTATCCCATTCTCTGGTACTCATACCCCCTTCTGTCCTTCCTTCAAGTCCCCCCCCCCCCCTTTCTTGAACTTTCAGAGAGGCACCTATACATGTTGGGAAGAACACCAAGAGATGGCACGTTCCGTGAATCTCAGCGGAGGATAAATGGCTTGCCTCTTGTTAAGGAGAGCACAGTGCAATGGTGAAAATAATACAAACATGGGAAACTTTATAGTAGAATGAAAATTTTAAGAAGCAATTCAGAACAAAAGAAAAGATGTCCAAGGCCTTGCGAATTAAATAGCTAATAATTCTTATAATTGCCAACAGAATTTAAAGGCACGAGAGGTCATACTGGGCTGGAAATTCTGAAACTTACTTTTAGTTAATTATTTTACGGTTTAGAGATTTTAATTGGAAGAAAATTCCATATACCTCCTCTAACACCCTCACGATGTGTCTTATTCACTTCCAAGTGTTCTATTGTCGGAAGCAACAGAAAGTAGATGAAAGAGCTTTATGTTTTCTCACTTAGCTCATAGCTACATTATTCATCCACTTATTCAACAAATGATAAATGATTTGCCCTGTTTTCATGGACAGGATAGTAAGAATAGAGACCTGACTTACTGCCATGGAGAAAAAGGCATGAAGGGTGGAAGCCAGAACAATAGTGAACACGTGAAATGTGTTGGGTTCGTCAGAGCCAAGTTATCACATAAATTTGTAGCATTATTGTTCTACTGTTCCACACAGTCCAGTTGAAATTATCTACAGATTTAAACAATGCTCTTTCTAATACTCTATTTTTGTAATTCCCTCATTAAAGAAAAGCTTATTAATCATGATCATTAATCTGACAGTGTCCACGTTAGGCAGCAGGAATGCAGGTACACAAGACAATCTCTCCCTTCAGGGAGCTGGCAGTCTCAGGGTTTTGAGATGATGACAAAGGGGTGTGATAAGTGCATGTGAGCAGGAAGCTGTGGGGCGATGGAGCAGCGGGAGAGCAGAGAAGCAGACCAGAGAAGAGGTTTCCAGGAACAGCAAAGCCTAGAGAATAGAGAGAAACCAACAGAGACAAGACATGTCAGAGGGGGCAGTTCAGGTAGAAGATGAGCTGCGTTTCCAGGCACAGGGCAGGAGAGAGTCTGTCACATGATCTGAAAACATAAAAACAGACAGGATCCTGGAAAAAAATGCAGTCTGGTCATTAATAACCTTGAACACTGGCATAAGGAATGGCTACTGTCAGCAGGTCCTAGGACAGTAACAAGTGGTATGAGTCACCCAATACCATCATCCTACAGAGCTTGTGATGTGGGTTTGGACAAGTGTCTCCCCACGGTTAATATATTTGAGGTTGGTTCCTAGTTTAAGGTACCACCTGGAAGTGATGGAATCATTAAGAGGTGAGGAAAATAGATTATTAGAAGGCTTCCCCTTGAAGGAGATATTGGGAATCTGACCCCCTTCCAGTTTCTCTTCTTACTTTTTGGTTACCATAAAATAAGCATCTTGGTCTTCCACAATGGGCCAATCAACAATGGACCAAAACTACTGAAAGCCAAAATCCACTTCCGTGAGTCCAAAGACACTTTTCCTTCTTGAAAGCATGCAGTCTCCAATATTTTATCACAGCAATGCAAAGCTAACACAGCTTACAGTATAGTCATCAAGTGACTGTTCCCGACAACAGTCATCCATGCACACTTACACATGTACAAGTGGAATCAATAATAAAGTAATTCATCTTTTCAAGATATTTATTGAATGTCTACTATGCTCTGGGGACTGATTAGTTACTGATAATTTTGCAGTAAATGGTGCAAAGTTGAAGATTTTGGAATGTGTGAACAGACAGCAGATAAATCAATAAATAGAATATGTAGCATTGGGTGACAATAACACCTAGGAAGAAACAACAAAACAATAACGTCAACAACTAAACTGTATTAGTGATTACTACATGTCAAACACGTCACAACTATTATTATTCAATGATGAAGGAAGCCATGACAAATGGCCCAGATTCTCACATGGACTGAAGCGTTGATTTCACAGGCTGCCAGGAGTCCTGCCTGCTCAGCCCCTCTGGAGGACTGGGCAGTGGGCGGCAGCACTTGTGCTCCATTGATTACCTCCATGATGAATTCTTTCAGTCAACAAGTATTCACCGGCACAGTGCTGTGTACAGGGGTACAGCCGTGAGTAAGCAAGCAAAGAGTTTTCCCTAGGAGAGTTTAGAGTTCCAAGAGCCAGTCAAAAGCCTTGGGAGCTAGAGAGATGACTCAGCATTTAAGAACACAGGCTGTTCTTATAGAGGACCCAGATTCAGTTCTAAACACACAGGATGTGGCTCACAATTGTCTGAACTCCAGATCCAGGGCATCTAATAGCTTCTCTGGCCTCTCTGAACCCCCGGCACTCACATGGTGCACTTACATACATGCAGGCACTCACACATAAAAAAATCAGTAAATCTAAAATAGAAACCAACAATATATAATCTGCCAATGGTGAACAGTGAAGGGAAAATAAAGACAGTGAGCTGAAGCAGGAAAAAAGCTATAGAAGTGGCTGTTCTAACACTGAGTACTTCCTTGGTAAAGTGGCATTCAGCTAAGTTCTGAAGGAGTGAGGAAACAAGACACGATGATATATGGGATTGTGAAGGAGATGAAAGTATTTAACCAGAAAAGGATGAATGATACATAATGTGTGCATCAAAGAGCATTCATGATTCACAAAAGACTACTTCAGGGCCTTACTCAGATCTGATTTTTACTAACATAAGACAAAAGTCACATAAACATGGCTACATCCCACACCTTCGTCTGGTCACCTACAGTGTTAAACAGTCACAAATAGGAGCTAGAACACATGGAATATAATCTAGACTTGCAATTTAAATATACCCGAAAACAAAATAAGGATGCTCTTTTCAATGCTTCTTTTTCAATGCACCTTGGAGAGTTGTTGTGAGGTTCTGATAAGCAGATGGTAGATAAGGAATAAGTATCGCTACAAGACCACAATGGCTGTCAAGCAGTTTTGCTTTCAGGGCTCACTGACATCTGAATACATCCTTAAGGACTCCTAGAACTCACTTTAATATATTATACCTATAAGTATTGGCCATAGTACAGATTTTTACCACCACACAGCTTGGTTGCAAGACCCAGAGAAATCAAGCTGGAATGGGGCTGTAAACTTCCTCCCTACTGGCTATCTTTCATAGGGGTGGAAGGTGCTATGCAGGCTGCTGCGGGGAGAAAGACATCAATGAACTTACCCAGCTGTGCAGCATGATGGAACAGAGGCCAGAAAAATGTAAGAGCACGAAGGTGGAGAGGAGGGCTGCAAAGGGCCATCTTTTGGACATCACACAGCTATTGCAAACATGAACTCACAGCAGCTGAGGTTATGTGCATTGAACCTGCACAAGACTGTACTGTCAACAATCAATCATAGATCAGGGAGGAGCTCATGGGGTCCTATTCATTCCTGCTGAACTTTGAGCTATCGATAGATTCTGGAAGAGGGGGAGTCACTGTCCTCACTTGTGTACCCACTGGTGAGCACTCTAAGCTCCATTGGATGGTTCAAACCCACGGTCACACAGATGGTTCTGGTTAAACTCAGTGAGTCAAAAAAAAAAAAAAAAAAAAAAGGACATGAATGTGGGAAAGAGATTTCTAGGGAGGAGAGGAGACTGACAAGAGTATGAGGGACATAGGAAAGGGTAGGGGTGAACGTCAACAGAATGCATTGTATACATATATGAAATGGTCAATGAACAATGTAATCAATGATAAAAGATATTTAATTGAAAAATTCAAAACATTTTACTTAATTCTCATGTAAAATAACAATAAACCCATTACATTTAACATAGATATAATTCAATGAAAAGTAAATTTTCCAAAATAAAATGCAGTGGGAAAAGTTTTCATACTTTGGCAAATATCTCCAATATCTATCACAAGTATAGGTGTGGTGGCTCATGATCATAATGCTAGCAGTTGTGAAGCTGGGCCTGTAGGATCCTAAGTTGGAGATTGCTTGGGGCTACACAGAGAAAGACCTTGTCTCAATTCCCCCATCCCCCAAAAAGTTAACAGAAGACAGTCAGATCCCCAGATTCCATATTGAATGTTTTTGTACTAAATAACTGTGTTAGACTTTTCTTGAAATTCATGAAGAAATTGTAGTCTTGCACAGAGACATAGCTAGAAAGAAAGCCTATAATGGCATTTTCAGATAATTGTTGATATTCTTTGTTACTTACTGAAGCAGTTTCTTAAAGATTAATTTCAATGAAGAATTCAATCCTATCAAATGAAGAGTTTGTACGTTGCTACTTTAAAATTCATTGGTCTGTACTTTCCAGTGTGAGTGGGTACCACCTTTCCATTCAGGTAGAGGGATGGAAGGTTTGCCTTTCTTTCTGAATACTTCAGGCAAGAGTTTAGTCTGTTCCTTCCCCCTAACTCAGATCCACACCACTGATATTCCTGGTCCTCAATCCCCTACCTTGCACTAGAATTCATACTATCAGCTTGTAAACACAAATCCATTTTTGGTAAAATTCTATCAGTTGTTTACCTCTAAGTTGCCAGCCCATTTCTTTCTCTTTCATGAAAGTATTTGCCAAAACCAAACTAACATAGTTAATCTATCAGCTGTTCTTTGAAATTTACACACAGCTGTATTCAGAAGAAATGTGGCTATCTCAGCTGGCAACTCATACAATCCAATGTTTTTTTTTTTCCATGAGAAATTATTCATATTTTGTGTTATAGGCGTACTTCTACATCATCTCAGACTGTTGAAAGGTCAAGTATTTAAGAGTTGAGATATAATATAACTTTTCCTGCCTCAAAAACAACAAGAAAATGGTGTCAAGTTAAGCTGTCACTTTTCCTACCCATGAGCAATAATGATGATGAGGAACCAGTGACTGAAGTTCGCAGAGCTCAGATTCCCACCAATCATCAAAGGTTCCAGCAGAGGTACCACCACTGTTCTTACACTATTGGGACAAATTATGAATTCATATTACATTGAAAATACTCTTGGTCTTATCATAAAGAATACTTTTGAATTTACAATCTTTAAAGGTCTTGGGGGATTCCAGAGGTAAAAGAATCTCACTTGGAGAACCATTGTCAAAATTGGAATGTAGAAACCTGGAGTAGACTGTCATAAGATGTATGCTTAGGAAAGATAAGTGAAATTTCAGCAGTGAAAATTGATGACTGCCGTGCTGACAGCAAGGAGAAACTACAAAAGCAGACACATGAATTCAAAAGGCATATAAACTGGAGGCTATTTTTTACAGAAGCAAATAACCATGCACTTCAATAGCTCTGGAGACTACCACTGACATCCAGCACAGTGCAGTGAGCACTATTCGCAGAGGTGACCTTGAGTCTTTTGGATAAGGTTACAAAATATCAAATACACTATGTTGAAGAAGCCAATGAAGGAAAAGATGCCTCCTGGGAAGAATTCCTTAGAAAGAGTTCCATAGCCATAATTGAAGTGTTACAGATGGCTTTGGGGTTTTATTTAGATATTTACTTGTATGGACTGGCTCATTTGAGATGATGGATAAATAAAGAATCTCAGTAATTAAATAAAAGCCCATGAATTCAGTCAGGATTGCTTGTGTCACTTTAGAGATGAGTAGCAGGGCTGAGTGAGATTAATGAGGTACCTGAGAAAACCCAAGATACCAAGTGAATCACAGGAGAACACACCATGACTCAGGTTGAATTACTGTGAAAGCAATATTTAGTCCTGCCCCAGTTTCCGGATACACAGCTCGTAAAGCCTTTTGTATAACTGGAGTGATGATTATCTTTTATATGCTAATGAGATGACTGGGGTCTAAGCCTCTAGGTAGCTTCAGGATGGTTATAGTCACCAGGATGATTTAGGCAGGATTAGAGAACTGGTACTGTCAGCCCCCACCTCATCTCCTAACTCTCCTATCTCTTACCACATCCAGGGAGGGAAGAGGGGCTGAAGATTAAGCTGACCAATAATGGCCAATGATAAAATCAATTTTGCCAATTCAATGAAACTGAAATTTAAAAAAGGAAAAAGACTAGGTTTGGAAGGATTCAGATAGCTGCACAGCTGGGGCGGTTCCTGAAGGGTGGGACATTGGAAACGATACAGAAGCACTGTATCCTTTGTTCCATAATGTACCCTATATATCTCTTTCATCTGTATCCTTCATAATAGACATCAGAATAAATGTAAATTTACTCATCATAGTAAATGTGAGTAAATGCATAGTGTTTCCCCGTGTTTTGTGAGTTGCTCTAGTAAATTAATTAAATTCAAGGACTGGGTAGTTAGAACCTGGGTTAACCATTGGGCTGTATAATCCAGAAGTGGAGGTGACAACATATTATGTGATTGAGGTTTAAAGTGGGGATAATTTTATGACTGAACCTTTAAGCTGCAGGACTTAAACCTACCTCTTAGTAGACAGCATTGAGTTGAATTAGAAGACACCCGTGTCCCCTGGCTGTAGCTGGGGAGGAACCCACACTCATTTTGGTGATCAGAGGTAAAGCAGTCAGTGCTCTGTTCTTAGCTATGTAAGTGGAAGCTGGGTGTTCAGTGATGCTCAGCATGAACTCAGCTCATCAGTCATGCTGAGCTGCAAGCTACTAGCATTGGAAACGAGATGGTGGTTTATAATATCTAAATAATGCAGTGAGGTGTGCTTGCTGGTAAGAGTCTCCTTGTTAGGGGACCTGAGAGCAGGTCCCTCAGCCACGAGCTACACAAGAAGGAGAATACAATTTCAATCACATTGCCTAGTAACCCACTGAAAGGGAAGAAAGAACAGCATCTAAGAGTCAGGGCAATAAAACTGAATCATCTGACCCCTTTTAGACAAACATGAAATTCATAGCACTGGTCTATTTCCCCAGATCAAGGTATCTGGTAACCATACTTAGATAATGAAGTTTTGAGGTAAAGCAGAATATAGGCTTGGATCTGGGAGCTGCTCCTGAAGGTCACTTAGGGGAGAAGAATCAGGAAGCAAAGATGGTGAAATTACCATACCATGGAAAGGAGGGCCCAGGGATTCAATGAAACCAGGAACATTCTCCACCAGCCTTTCTGAAGCCTGTCCTGATAAAAAGTAATTAAAGAACTTCCCTCGTATCAATTATCTGGATTTATCAAGTTAATAAATATCCACTTATCCAGATCAATGAAGCCAGAACTTTGGGATATTTGACTTGGGTTATCTGCATAATTGCCTCAACTCTCTCCTCATGATTTCCATGTAAATATAATTTGTGAGTTTCACTTTGAGGATCTCATTAACATCTACCACCCCCATATCGCTCATTTCCTCCCTCTCCATGTTGTTCGCTACACCAACATCTCTTTCTCTAACACTACCATAATGCTCTCTCAAAGTCTATTTCCTGTCTCTGAGTTCAAAGTGGCTTTATGGCCTTTGTCACATACTCATACGAAATTAATCAGTCACAGTACAAGTCACATACTCATACGAAATCAATCCTAATCTCCAAACCTAGAACTGCGTCCAGAGAGCTCTAACATACTCTGAAGGGAGCAGGGAATTCTAAGGTCTTCATAATTAGTGTGGTCCTCTGGCCAGCAGCACTGGCATTAAGGAATTGGCTCACAATGCAGCATCTTAGTTCTCCTGAGATGTGCTAATGAGCACCTGCACTTTATCAAGGGTCGGGTGATCCTTCTCTTGGAAAACCCCTGCTCTTTTGTGCTTCAAAGGTCAAGAAAACTATGGCAGACCCACTCTGCCATATTGATGGCTTGAGGCCGTCAGTCTTAGAGAACGAGAACCTGTTTTCTTATCTGCCAAGTGGGCCATTTGGACTTTGTTAACCTGTATCATTCATGTTTCTTCCAAAAACACAGATCATTAGGCCCCACTCCTGCGGATCCTGATTGCAAAGTTCCTGAAATGCTGAAAGGTTTGAGCAGTACTGCTCTAGAATACTGCATATTTCACAAAGTCAAACAGAACTCCATTCAGATAGCAAGAATGTCTGATACAGGGTGACTAGCACTTGGTACTGAATCACTGAGCATGTAAACAAAATGGGACCTCTCATTTCCATGACATTGGCATCCCATGAGTCCCAACACCTGAAGCTCCCGGCACATTAAGTTTCCCTCTCAAAACATTTGCACTTGCTTTCTGGAATGCTCTTCCAGAAAGTACTTGCTCCTCTACCCCTGTAAGCCTCATTTCAGAACTCACATCAATAAGGACTTTGCTGACTACCATGCAATATCACAAATGCTCTCTGCTACTGGCCCCCAGCCATCACTTCTGCCTATGATTATCAGAGGACTCTGTATCCTCTAACTTTATTTATGCTTTCCTATTCGCTTATTGCCTGATTGTACCACATGCCATTCACTGCCTGCAGGCAGGTATGGAGAATTTAGGTTCTAGGAGGGTAAAAATTTTGGTTTTAATCATTGCTAGGTGTCTAATGCTGAGAAATGGGCCTGGCATATCATATAGTTGCTCTGTAATTATTTGTTAAATGGATGAATGAATAAATAACCTTCACTTTAATCAAATATCCCTTTCCCCCAGTTATTTCTAGTTTTAATAGTTGTTGCTTAAAAAAGTAATTTTTTATCTTAGAAAATAAATCATTGAGGTATTCTCAGAACTTTCCAGATTAACTCCATACAGAGTAAATAACTCAATTTTTATGATAGCTAATTTTTTATTGATAAATTTTGTTCTTTGACATTTTCATACATGTATGTAAAGCATTCCAATTACTCTCTCCCCATTCTATCTCCCTCCGGCCCCTGTCAGCCCTTCTTCTTCCCCACAAACCTCTTTCCCCTATCCATGACTTTTTGTTTTGTTTAGTGTCTCACAGTTTAACCCAGACCATCTGTGTGACCATGGATTTAGAACTATCTATTAGAGCCTGGTGGGCTCATCAGTGGGTACACAACTGGAAACTCTGCCTCCCTCTGTCCCAGAATCTATTAGTTGCTAGTAGCTCTAAGCAGTGGGGCCCAATGAACCCCTTCCCTAGTCACAGCTGACTGTTAAGTGGGCTCAACTTTTGCAGGCCTAGTGCCAGTAGGCACAGCTGTTGTGAGTTCATGGCTGTCGTGGTCATGTCTAGAAGATAACATTTCACAGCCCTTCTCCCTATTCGCTGACTCTTAAGTTATTTCTGCTCCATCTTCTGAAATTATTCCTGAGCCTTGAGGGGGTGATATAAACTTGTCTGGGGCTGAGACCTCAACCATCCTTCATTCTCAGCATCTAGTACAGCTATGGGTCTCTGCACTCACCTCCATTCAGTGCAGAGAGGCTTCTCCGACTGAGCAGCCTCTGTCTGTGGGTATAAACATAGGTACTTAGAAGGCGATTTGATGCTATGTGAATTCGGCTAAGCTGTAGTAATAGCCTCGAAGACCTCCTCAGTCACAGGGTTTTGACTGAGTTTACAGTACTAGGCATGAGTTCCCTCTTGTGATTAAACTCTTTAATTTATTAACAATGAATTAGCCATAAGACTTGGATCTGAACTTTTAAAGTCCCTTTTCTGTTATGCAATTAATAAATGAGTATATATACATATACATGTATATGTAAACGATCCAAGTATTAAGATATGTTGTACAAAATGTTAAATAATCCCTATTCGCAACACTTCTCTTTCTGTTTCTTTCTTCAATTTTTGGCACATCCTAAATGTGTGACATTTTCTGTTCAGTTATGCTTCTAGAGACATGCATATGTATATCAATTGATCTCTCTTACATAAATGGAAATTATATTAGTTACTTTCTGGTGCTGTCATAAAATACCATAAACAGAAGCAACTTATGGGAGGAAGAGATTATTTTGACTTACATTTCCAGAGGGAGAGTCCATATTGGCTTGGCAGCTGGAGGCAGCTGAGACATCACATTTCAACCACACTTGGGGAGTGGAGAGAGTGAACTGGAGGGGGTAAGATTCTCAAATCTCAAAGCCCACTCTAGCTAGCTCCACACTTCCTCCAGCATGATTCCTGTCCTAAAGGTTCCATAGACCTCCCCAGACAGTACAAGCAATCAAGTGTTCAAATCCATGAGCATCTAGGAACATTTCCCATTCTGTCTGACTAATTTTTCCTTTTCCATCTCTATGTGTGGTTTTCATATTTTTGTGTGGGTGAGCATGTGTGTGGATGCCAGCAGTTGTCATTCAATACGTTTCTCAATCACTTTCCGTCTATTTTATGAAACATGGCCTCTCACTGAATGTGGAGCTAATAGATTTGGCTAGGATGGCTAGCCAATGAGCTCCAAGGATTCTCCTGCCTCTCCCTCTCCCTATACTGGAGTTAGAGGCACATGTTGCCACACCTGACTTTTCACATGGGTCCTGGAGATCTGAACTCAGGTTCTCATGCTTCTGTGGCAAGCACGTTACCAGCTAAGTCATTTCTCTAGCCTTGTGCAGTCTGTTTTCTCTCTTTCTTCTCTTCTCCCCCCGCCCCGTCTCTGGCTCTGTACTGGGTTTGATTCCACTGCCTTATTTGTGCATTGCAGTCAGGTACTTGGCCACAGAGCTACTTCCTTTTGGGATAGGGTCTTACTAAGCTGTGCAAGCTGAAATTGAAATTGCTCTGCAGCCTAGGCAGGCCCTGAACTTGTGATCCTCCTGCCTCCACCTCTGTGTTGCTGAAATGACAAGTTTTACCACCTAGCCCAGCATATATTTTCCCTTTGTGCAATAGGTAGTTTATCATTTCTCTTAATTGTCATGGGCCATAAATGTCTTTCTGCACATATATTTGGTCATTGTATAAAAATGTCTTTAGAAAAGATTCTTAGGGGGCTAGAGAGATGGCTCAGCAATTAAGAGCACTGACTACTCTTGCAGAGAATCCGGGTTTGATTCCCAGAACCCACATGGTGGCTAACAGCTGATCATTGTTGGCAGACATGTCCCCACTGGACGTGCACTCTTTAGTCTCATCATACATGAGGAAGACTCCTTCCATGTTCACCGAACCACATATTGCCTGTCTCCTTAGAGTATGTCAAACACATTGCTGTAAAATTGTCTTCTGTTTGTAATTTGTCATCACTTGATTTCCAGGAGAACCAGTAGCTTTTTATCTTGTCTATTTGTATTTTACTGCTGCATCTTTCCTTTGTTTTTACTCTGTTATCTGGTTGGGTTTTTTAATTATTTTATTGATTTATTAGAAGTATATTTACAGATTTTTATATGACCCATTTTCCTTGATAGTATAGATATTTTCTTCCAGAAACATCTATCTTTTGATTTTATTTTTGTGTCTTTTGCTATAATAAGTTTTTAACATTGCTGAATCTGTCAACCTTTTCTTTGATAATATCTGTACTTTGAGTCTTACTAAAGAAGTTATTCCCAAACTCAAGGTTATAAAAATATCTTACATCATTTTGAATGCTCTTTCATTTTTGTTTAAGCCCTTTTGGAATTCGCTTTGAAATCTTCAAGTATACATTTTTTAATAAAACCAAATTCTTTCTTTCTCATTGCTAACCAATACGTGTTTCCAAAATTGAGAAAAATAAAGGCAGTGGCTGGCCAGTTTGCACACACCTAAGGAGCTGCCCCACATGCCTGCCTTCCTAGTGCCTATGAGTCAGGAATCAGCTGATGTAAGCTTCCAACAACACACAGTCATCCAGGGAGATATACACTGATCCTCTCAAGTATCTGGGTTTCTCTCCTTGCAGACATAGATAAGTGTCACACAGATAGAAGACCAGCACCAGGAGGTGCTCTGGAATAAAGTCCAAGACACTCTGCACAAAAAGCCAACACCTTTCTCAAGCCTGGCCAAGCTCTATACAGGGGAGGAATGATTTTTGAATGGCACATGTTGAAAAAGCAATTAGTACTTTGTAGCGAATCAGTAGCATAGAAACAGTTGGTCTTGGAGTTCAAGATCTGATTCCTTGCCTGATGTCTGTGAGCACATAGAAAAGCTGACACCGGAACTGCCTCCAGCAGGGGACCTGAGGGTTGGCCTGGGCATAGATGAATCCCTTCCCTGATTAGAGATTATGACTTGAATAAGGAGTCAGAGCTGGCACCAGTCTGTCATCACTATGCTCTTGGTATGCTTTTGTCTATTTCGGATCTGATCTTGAAGAAAAGAAACTGAGGCAGGCAATTTCAATTTTGTGCACACACATTTGTATTTTTAGAGGCTTATTATAATTCAGTGGCTTCAAATTGGAAAAAAGGAGGGAAAGGAAAAGGCCACCTAATATCTTCTCCTTTGTGGAGGGGGAGAGGGCTGCACAGAACAACAAAAAAGAAAAGATAAGACTATTCTGGGCTGAGAAGTGTAAAACTAAAGGATAATAAAATCGAGCTGATGTAGTTTAAAGACTCCTCATTACCTGGCCTGAGATACAGCACCCATTGTTGCTAGTGGCTGGAGATTATTTCTCAGCCTGCAGCTGGCTGATAACAGACTGTCCACTAGCTTGAAGGCTCATTGTTCTGCAAACAGGGCCTGTGCCTCAGATGGAGGCGGACTTGTCCTCAGCCAGCACAGCCCTGCAGCTTTGGCCTTTCCTCTCACTTCAGTGGGATTACAAAGACAATCAGAGTTTATATCACCTGAGAGGTGCTCTGGGACTTTTCCAATTCTTCCCCCTCACCCTCCCTTGACCTAATTTGGATCAAGGTAATTCTGAAAATAAAATGCTGAAGTTTTCTTTTCCCAGAGAACAATGTCACATTAGTCAACTTAAAAAGACTTGCTCACAGCACAAATTGTCTGTGCAACTCACTTTGCCCCTTAATTATATTCCACCTTGTTTTATTATTTAAAGGCATCATACGAGTTAAGTGTTTATAGGCATTTAAAATGTTGGAGATGGAGGTGGATTTAGAGATGGAGTTTAGCACTCCTCTGTAATAGGTTGGTACAGTGACAGTGAGAGTGACGCCAGGCAGCCATGTAGAGGGTGCTCACAGGAGACTATCCGAGGAGGGAAATGAACTTTCTCCTTTCGCTTCCCAAGGCGACCTTGGAGGAAAGGGGTTTCTGGGTCGATAGTAAAGGGAGGGATCCAAATGCTACCAAATTTCTAGAGATTTGCAGATGCTTACAAATCATGTAATAGCGTTCTATGAAACTAAACAAGAATCAAGTTTGGGGATTCAAATTTTAGATGCTTCCATCTACTCCTCAGCCTGCCTGCCAAAGCGAAAGTGGTGACAATTCCAAGACCAGATGCTTGGCATCAAGGTTTAGGAAAGTGGACTCTGTACATGTGAGGAGCCCAGGGAGCTTCATCTACCTTCTGACTGTCCAGTCACAAATGTACAGCTGTATCTAATCTCAGCTCATTCAGTCCAAAGAATATGGTCTTTTGCCTGGTAAAGCTACTGTTCACGTCTGGGCTTTTGGTTTAGGTTCTCACTCTTGAATTTTTTCTGCTTGTCCGTACAACACACTTCCTTTCACCTCTAGATTGTTGACACTTTTCTGGCTTCTTTTCCTCAACGTTACAGATGCCCTAATAATTTCATATCATCAGAAACAACTTCTTAAATTCTAAATCCCTTTTCCACCAAGGTACATTCTTCTTCCCTATGCAGGCAAATTATAAAAAGGGTATCTTTTCTATTATACTCATTTATCTTCTGGTAATACCACAAGTAAAACTGTACCCTAAACTACTGATTTATTGCATAAAATGTTCACTGTATTGTTTTTCTTGGACTATTAAAAACCAGGCATGCGTGTGTATATGTGTGTCTGTGTCTGTGTGTGTGTGTGTGTGTGTGTGTGTGTGTGTGTGTAATCTGTACTATGCTGCTTTTAAAAACGATTACTGAACATCTTATCACAATGATACCAAACATCTGTAGTTCTTAGGCCATAAGTACAAAAAAAGTATTTAACTCAATATTTAAAAATCTTTAAACTTTTTTGATTGATTGCATCAGACAACCATGCTAAGTATCCCAAAGTAGTGCTGATTAGGGCAGTTTCAGATTAATCTATCTACCACAACATCACTTTTTGTTCTAAATAAGTAACTAATAGAGTACTTTGGATTATAGAATATGCTACATGGACTCTAAAGGCAAGCTACTCTTACCTTTCCTGCGGGGGGGTCACATTAACTTAGCCCATTTATTGTGAATCTCAAAACTGTACATACCTCCCAGAACTCCCTGCACTCTAGAGTAGATCACACGTGCCCGATCACTCCCAGGTGCTCTGCATTCACAATGTCCTATGTCATCTATATATATTTTTACGGAAACAACCACTATTCCAACAAGTTAGAAACACTTTTGCAAATATTTGTCAAGTATTTCTTTTATCTTGTTGACACTCGTTCATTAAATAAACATGTAATTGAGTCTGTATGGCTCAGAAATTTTTCTTAAAATTGTTGTCAGATGCACCTGGGGCTGTGGTCATCTGAAGGTTTGATTCAGGGCTGAAGAACTTTTCAGATTGACTCACTTACGTAATTGGAAATTAACCCTGCTTTAGGTGGGCTTCTCCCTGGGGATGCTTAATTGTCCTTACAACAAGGGACCAAATCAGAAGCTGCCACTTCACATATGACTCAGGCTTGAACAAGAAACACTGCTGTAGCCTACTGGTCTCACATCACAGCCTTCAGTGAGAGAAGAAATTCCACAAGCACATGACTATTAGGAGATGTGGCTCATCAGAGACCATTTTGGAAGCTGATTACCATGTCTTACTAAGCAAATCCAAGTTTTATTCAGGAAATCTGTGAACCCAGATGAAAATGTTCAGCAATCCAGGCTGTCCTGCAGCTGCAGAGAATTCATCACCAAACGGGAACATCATGCCTGCTTGTCATTGGCCCTCTCATTCTCCCCTTTCCTTGTCTAGAAGACAGACACAGTGAAGGAACAGCAACCCTGGAACACCACACCACCCCCTTCCTGCTGGGGAAATAGCACACGTTGATTACTCAGCTTCGAGGCTGTCTTCCAGGCAGTAGACGAGCCCCAGCATATGCACACGTGCATATTCCCACAGCTGCTACTTAGCTTAACACATTTGCCTTTGGTACAGGGTCTATTATAACAATTAAAAATGGTACCATTTGTTGGACGTTCTAGCTTCCATTCCTAGACTGCATGATCTTTAAAGGTAAGAACAGTATTTTATCTGTCTTTGGATCCCCAGTGCCTAGTACATGGTCAGCATTCCACACAAGTCTATCAAATGGATAACTAGTCCTATCGCTTGTCTAGTAGGCATCCAAGGGTTAACACAATCCAATTCCTAACAGCCTCCCCTATCCCCATGAAAGCCCACCACAGTCTCATTTCAAAGGACCGTGCTCGGTGATGAAGTCTGCTTGCGTATGTTTGGTAATAATCTTGATAGAGGGAGAAAATGAGCATCTCTCTGTAATATTTATATTTCTTAGCAGCAAACATTCTCCTCAGTAATTCTGCCCATAAAAGCAGCAAGGAAGCTGAGACTGTGCAAGTTCTCCATGGTAACTAGGTCACAGCAGCATGCCACTTGGCCAGGGCTTCCGCTCATTGGAACACATGGAAGCGAGATGCCTGCAGTGGGAGCTATGTGGGCCAGTAGAGCTTTCCCTAGCCATTTTTCCTCACTGGAGCTGCAGCACCAGTGCCCTGTGCATTGTCACTGTGGGGCAGTGTGAGCAGGGCTGATGGCGTTTCATTTGTCCCAAGACCTGGAAGTATGACTCTGATATGAAATATACAGGCTACTAAGTGGATCCTCAGTTTCCACACATTCTTTTAATGCCTCTTACCCATTAGCCATGAGGGAATTAGATCCATGTATTCTTTCTCTCACCTCCAAGCTGGAGAGCTTGCTTCCTTCACTTGGTTTAGAAGAGGAACCATGTTAAGCATCTGGTAAGAGGGAACAGCTGTTCAGTGCATGACAACCCAGACGTTGCACTCAGAGTAGTTAACCCTCCATCAAGGTGCTAAGTAGCTGCCACCAAGGGAATGACCTTTGGCACAGCCATTCCCAGGGGCAGGATTCCCAGCCCATGCAGAGCTATATGAAAATCAATTTAGGAATTTGTGTAATTCATGCAAAGGAACCAAATTATCGAAGGGTAGGGAAAGAGATCTGGAACAGTTACAGAGATAGAAATGACCTCTTCAGGTGCTCCTTCTAAGGAGGAACCTGATATATCAGCAGGGCAGGAGTCTGTGAACCTGATGGTGCAGTTGCTAAGGGAACGTCCAATCTCTTCCTAATTGTGCTGCTCAGGGATATTTGATTGAGTATTCTTGCCTGAGGTCAGCATTATGGCCCTTACAAAGAGATTGCATTCTGAGAGTCAATACATTTCTACCATACCTGAATTCAAGATGCACAGTTCATAGCTGCATTAAGGAACAGATTTACAAGAGGCTCCAACAGTCTGGCTAAGATGGGGCTATCCAAATATATCCCTGTATATAGAGAATCCACAGCATTCTTTGGGGCCCAAGGCCAATTAGCATTAGGAGCCACCAGTGTATTTGCCAGGGCTCAGAGGCGGGGCTAAGTCATTCCTAGAATAAGTGGTAAGAAGGGTGAGAAAGGAGGGAGAGGAGCTTGCTGGTATCACCAGAAACGAAGACTGGCCTTATTCAGCAGTGAGCATACAGAGTACATAGTTAAATTCACAGATCCATGATCACAAAATGAGACACCTCAGCAATGGAGAAGCCTTTGTGGTTTCACTCCCTGAAGAGATAACTTGGACCAGTTTTCATCCTGTTTATAATCTACAATGAGCATAATGCATTCTAGAACCTGTGGTCAAGGAAAGAGCATATGCAGAGGAAATGTGCATCTTCTCCTAGGATAACACAAAGTCCAAGGGGCATAAAAGAGGCAGCAAAGTCAATACCAGCTAGCTCTCAGTGGCCCCAGAGCCAGTCCTTGTCCATCCCTGCTTGCCGCAGACATGCTCTGTAATGCAGTTCTGTACCCTCTGAGTTTGCCAAGTCGACTCCATGCCAGTCCTGACTCAGAATGGCCATGGACTAAAAATCTTAGCTCCCTCTCATGGGATGAACCACTGGTTCTTGTGATGTAAAAGTGGCAGGGAAATGTGAGCTTGCTTCCTGAACTGTTTCCTGCTGCACTTGGCTTACATGATTGTCCTCCTGTATCAGTACCCTGGTGGTACTCACTCCCCTTAGGGGTATTCCACTCTCAGCCTCAGCGTGTTGGAACTAGTATACCTACCTAATTCCAGGAGCCTCTCTTCTGAAGTTCTGGATTGAAGTCCCAGCTGGGAGAAATGGATAGATATTCTTGGCATCTTGACTTTGTGGCCACCAGACCAGAGGAAGCTGCTGTTTAACAGATAGTAACTGTCTCTCTAGGCTAGTTCGTGATGTGTCTGTCTCAGCTCACACACGGTGTTGAGTCCTCTGCCACCACTGCTGGAAATCCTGCTCTTGCTTTCCCTCACTAGACCTGGACCTTGAGGACTTTCTTATTCACTAAGCCCCACTTACTTTTGAGGTTCCTGCCTGAGATACTGAGCCTAGGAAACAGAGCAAAGGGTAGCTTTGGGAGAGTTCTATAATACTGAATCTCATAAGGTCTCAGGGCCTCAAAAATCATCAGAGCTATGAGATAGGTTTGCTTCTCTTTTCTTTTATTGCATTTTACTAATTTACCAAGTTTACAGAAACAAAGGTATTACAGGGAGACTTTGAAATTTGTCTTACACATGTAAGCACTGAAGAGCAGAGAGAAAGTCATTAACCTATCACAGGTGGAACTGCCTCCCTACCACATTCTTTTGTTGAAAGACAATCATCCTGCATATCAGCATGTGACTGTGTTGGAAACAAGAGTTGATGCCATTACAATGATGGTCCCAATCTAAGCTGACTGAACTCCTGATAAGAAGAGATGAGAGCACAAGCACCCACCCACACAAAGGAAAGCAACATACTCAGACCAGCAATAATATGGTCCCTTGTAAGAAGAAGAAAGGCCAAGCTGCCAGCACCTTGTTCTTGAACTTTCAGCATCCAGAGCTCTGAGAAAATCAATTTCTCCTGTTTAAGTTGTCCATTCTGTTTAATTTGTTATGACAGCTGGCATAGATTCCCTTCTAGCACAGAAAACTATGCAGTGCTATGCAGTAGATTGTGTGGATGTTGAATGTATAGGAAACTCCCCGCCCCAAACAAATATCCTGCCTGTGTTGGTTGAAAACCTGATTGTGAATAACAGATAGATAGACAGAACTTTCTGTCCATGTACATTCGCCATAGAGGGCTGGGTAGAGGTAGAGATTCCCATCCTGTACTTGGGACTTCAGTTTCAAGTAGAAACTTTGGTAGTTTGCTGGATCTCGGCATCCTCAGTTGAAAACCCAGAGAAACTGGGCTCTGTTTACAGTCCTTTACTTGGGGGCCCAGTACCACAGTGTCCAGGTGGATGGTCAAGGACCACATGAATTACTTTTTGTAGTTTGAAAAGCTTCACAATGTCAATAATGGTCAATGCACACATTTTTGACTAAAATCATATTGTTTCAGCATAAAGAATGATAGGATTAAAAAGATGCCCGTGTTCTATAAAAATGTTGAAAAAGTAAATATAATTTGTTTGGTAGGCAAAATATTTAAAAAATCAGGATTTAGGGGTTAGAGAGATGGCTCCACTGTTAAGAGCACTGGCTGCTCTTGCAGAGGACTCAGGTTCGGTTCCCAGCACCCACATGGCAGCTAACAACCATCTGTAACTCCAGTTCCAGGGGCTCTGACACTCTCTTCTGAACTCCTAAGGCATTGCATAACATCCATGCACTTACATGCATACAGGCAATACACTCATACACATAAGATTAAAAATAATAAATAAAATACTTTTTTTAAATCAGGATTCATGGGATAATTTTTGTTAAAGTTTTTGAGAATTTCATACACAAGTATTGTATTTACATTACTTCCACCCTTCCTTTCCCCCCCCTCCTCCCATGTTCCCCCACTTCCAATTTCGTGAACTCTTCTTCAGTTATTATTGTTACATACATACATACGTGTGTGTGTGTGTGTGTGTGTGTATGTGTGTGTGTGTTCATGTCCTCCTGAGACCATTTAGTGCTCTCAGAGTATTGGAAGGTGCTATGCAAGCTGCTAAGGGAGAAAAATAATCAAAAGTTCTAACCAACTGCAAAGCCTATGAATCAAAGCAATGATTGGCCCAGCAAAATAGTGGCACTTTTATCTTGGAGGTAACCAGCAACTACCTAATTGGACTTAAAGCCTGCTCAATAGGAAGGAATTCATGCCGGGTATTATAAAACTAGCCTAACATCTGCGGCTGGAGAAATCAAAGACCCCAGAGGAGAACCTACTATTTCCCTTCTCCTAAACTAATGTAATTTCCAACTGAATTCTAAATTCCTATCCATATACCCTCAGATAAGTGTAACTCTCACCCCTCATCAAAGAAGCTTCTTTTTGCAACAGACAGAGACTGTTACAGAGATTCACAACTGGTCAAGATAATACTTTTTAAAAAGGTATTTAGTACTGAAAAGATTGAGAAAATCCAGTTGACTCCTACAGTCTTTGCAAGTTTTAAGCAGATAATTCTGTGATTTGAAATGTACTTATAATATATGTGGTCAAAGCATGAGGAAATGTCTATGTCTCATTTATACAGTCTAAGGTATTTTTTTCAAAATAAATAAAAACATTTAATAAAATATGATGATGTATTAGTATGATACCCCATATAAAGCACAAAAATCTTAAGTGTACAGCTAAATTAAGGATTAAAATACATCCATGCATGCACTTATAACTCCCATCAAAATAAAGGACATATCAGTCCTCCAAGAATGCTTCATAGTGCCCACTCACAGACGACAAATAACTACTACTCTGACTTCACCATACAGTAATTGCCTCTTGAATTTGTTGAAAATAAAATGGAACATCTGAATTGCTGTGTGTTTTCTTGTACTTATCATTATAGTAGGTTACTATTTGGTAAGTTCTTTAACAATGGTCATCTGTTTTGAGTATACATTATTATACTATTTGTCATTGTAGAAACATTGTACTTACACAAATCTAGGTGGCTACAATATCAGTAGGCTAAACCATTTTACTGGACCATTGTCACAAGTGAGTGCCATCACTGACTGAACCATTATATGGCATCTAATTTTAAAGTGTGGCTAGAGCACTTTAAGGATTCTGTACACGTTCATGACTGTTTAAAGCTAACACCCTCACTTTACAAATGAAAAAGCCAAGGCCTAGACAGGTTAGAGAATTTATACATGGTCGCACAGACTGGTTTGCCTGTCAATCTATTGTGAATACACATGGGTGAAAATGACCATTTCTGACCAAAAGTTATAAAGTCATTAAAATAGTATCAAGGGAAGGACAGAGGGTGGACTAGCTAGCAAACAGTACATGCTCAATTAGTGATGTATAATGATGATGGGGAAGAGGAAGGTAAGAATAATGGCAAGCAAGCAGAGGAGGGCACAGGTACAGAAGTGGATTTACACAATCTCACTGTAACTATTATCAGTTCAATAGAAAATTCAAGAGCCACATCAGAGGAAGGGGGTTCTTAAAAACGAAAACCAAAAATACGTAATTGCTCATCAATCCAAACCCTGTTAGTGGTCCATAGTTGAGCTGATCATTATGGTTTTCCCATGTAATGACTTGTTAAATAATTGTTGATGCTGCAGCCCCCTGGAAGTCACTTCTCTCTTTACTCATCAGTCTCTAAGCTTGCTGTTACACTTACTGTCCATCTGTTGCTTTACAACGCTGGGTAAGATCACCAGCCAACACTGAATAAACACAATGCTAGGCAGAGATGAGGAGAATGCAACCAGGATAAATGTGAGTCATTAATTATCTTAATGAAAAACAAAGGCCCACTCATTGGCTGATCATGGCATCAAAAATATGTGTTTTTCATCAAGAGCTAGCAAGAACACACTGTAACAGCATACGTGGAATTGGCTCTTCATTCTTCTCTTTGGCACAGTTGTCCAAGCTGATCTGAGAAGTAGCATCTAAGGAGGAACCATTTTCATTCCACGAGATTAAAATGAACACTGTCCTCTGATGTATGACAAATGATTTCCTGTAATTACTTCATTAAGAAGCACTGGTGAGAACTCATGACTGAGGTGCTACTAACACATCCCACCACACCTGAGTGAGGTAAAGGGTTCCAATTATTTCTGTGCCTTTGCTTTCATTGAGCTTTAACTTCTATACATCAGATGCACAGACGTTAAGCACTTTCTGAGACGAGTTTTGACAAGTGTAAACATTCATGTAACTATCACTCAAATGACACATTTGCTTCCTGCCACACCCGCTGCTGAAAGATTTCCACCCACCAAACTGTTTCTATCTCCTTATCTCATGACAAATGCTGATTGGATTTCTATTGTATGAGTTAGTTTGATGTTTTAGAACATTACATTAATGCAGTCATATCATATTCAACCTCATTTTCCTTCACCTATGAATTTTTTTCTTGAAGACTTTTTACGTTTTGTATGCAAAGGTAGGTATTTACTTTTTACAGCCAGATATTATTCCAGTGGGTGAATTTAGCATATTTTGTGTATCTAATTTCCCAATGTATATCTACTTCCCTCCATTTAGCACTTAAAAAAAATATTATTTTTATTTTATGTGTATTGCCTGCATGTATGTGAGTACACCCATGTCGTGCAATGCCACAGAGGTCAGAAGAGGGCTTCAGATTCCCCTGGAACTGGAGTTAAGAACAGTTCGCAGCTGCCATGTGGATGCTGGGAATTGAACCCAGGTCCTCTGCAAGAGCAGTCAGTGCTCTTAACCACTGAGCCAACTCTCCAGCCCCATTTAGCACCTTTATAACTAAAAGATTCTTATACAATATTTTGCTGTGTGTGTGTTCACTCATTTCTCTCAAATGATATAGGATGGGTATATCATACATAGGTATGTAGTTAACCTCCTACCAAACTGCTAAATCATTTTGCAAAGTGCTTGCCTTTCTTTCTACGCCTACCAATAATTCTCAGTGAAGGGGAATTTTAATTTTAGTTACTCTACATTTTTTTTTGAACACTTGGTATGTCAGTTGTACATGTTTAGTCATTGTGTAAGCAAAGCTTCCAATTGAATTAATGCTGCCGAGCAATCCTCTAAAATGCTTAGAACCAGAAACGTTTCTCAGACTTTGGAATAATTCCATATAATTTTTCTTGCCTCTTGACAATCTCTAATCTGAATATTCAAAATCAGAAAAGGTTCAAAGTCCAAAGCAACTTTTTGAGCAAGATTTTAGCACTCAACACTTTCAGTCTTCATAGCATTTGGATTATACATTTTTGGGTTGGGGTGCTTAATCTGCACTCACAAATGGTTGGTCTTCAAGTCATTATACTGCAGCGACCTGTACCATACAATTGATGGGGTGGCTTCAATGGCTCCTGGACCAACTGCTGATAGTATGCACATCACCTTGCGGGGGAAACAGTGACGCTTTCCTTCTAGGATTACTCACTTAGAACCCACACCTGTTTCTCAACAATAGTAAAAACGTGTCACTAGGATTCTGGTGAGCTGAGAGGATAGGGAAGGTATTGAAGTGATAAAACTCCTTTATTGTGGAAAAAAAACCCCTGCATTCTAAATATAAAGAAAAGAGCAGACTTTTAAATCCACATTTTTATAGTCCTTCATAAAATGATTCCATACCCAAATAAGTTAAAGATGTGCTCAGCTATTTCCCTCTCTCGCCACTTACAAGGCACATTAGCCACTCCATGTGCAGCAAGCCATGTGTCAATGACCACATTTACTTTTAGACATTGTTTTCCAAATTTATTTTCTTGAGCCACCTTCTTGCCACTTATCACCCAACAGTGTCCTTTCCACATAACATATTTTGGGAAATGTTGGTGTAAGCATTGCTGGTAAGCTGAATGTAAGCTTTATTGGTTTCCGTCATTTTAGCAAAGTGTAACCAAGAGGAGTCTGTGAAATAAACATAATTTTTAGAGATTAAATGTGGGGTGATAACTTGTTTTTCTCTTCTTTACAACAAGCTTACTGGACAGAGGCCAAATATAATTCAGTGATTATTGAATTCCATTGCATAGTAATGGTACTCAGTAAACATTAATTATTAATGGTAGCTGAATAAATGATCATGGTAATAATGATTGTGATAATGCTATTTTTCCAACTTTGTCATAAACCGAAAACATCCAAGAGAAATCTTGAGACACTCTGTAAAACCCAAACACAGCTGGGCTCTCTTATCTCCAATGGGGATTTTCACCCTGAAGCAAACATCAAGTTGAAAGAAAAACAGGCTGTCTTGGGTTACTGAGAGACCATGGTTCAATCCATCACATAGGGATTCACAAATCCAACTGTCAGAATTTTCTAAGTGTGATTATGATAGCCTTTAAGGGTCCCCAAGGTGTGACTCACTTACCACCCTCTAGTTTCTCCAGGTAGGTCCCACCTGACCTGGGATAACATCTACTATAATTGCTAACATACACATGGAGCCGTCTCCATTTTAGTCAACCATCTGTTCCTGTAGTCATTCAATATGTGTTTATGAGAACTGATTGTTATTGGGCCCTGGGTAGGAAGGTCAGAGAAGCTGTGACCCGAATATGCAATTCCTGTCTTCCTAGTGCTGACTCTTTGCTGAGTGAGCCACCTCACCCTTTCCTTTGGTGATTTCTTTCCCAGGTTTCCTCTCCCTTCCTCTAGACTTGTATAAATTCTGTATTCTTGTTAAGATCCAATTTTGAGTTCTATGAGGAATAACACCCCCCGCCACACACACACATACACTCCTTCTCCTTAGTCAGAATGACAGCAATGGTTGTGAATGGGAAGAGATATCATAACTCTCCCATTTTGGTCTCACCCCATGGCAGCCAAGGACACCAAAGATCAGAGACAGTAAGCAGTAGGCTGAGGCACATGGCTCATGTTCAGCCATGATTTGTAGTTTAGTAGGTATGACTCTTGCATAACTACATTCTAATATACATTTTAGAATAGACCCTTCTTCAATAGACTATTTCTCTGCTGTGAACAGTTCTATCTATGTAGTTATGTTTATTTCAGTCTTTGTCCTCCCCATTACTTACGGGATAAAGCCCAGGCTTCTCAGGGAGATGCAGGGGTTTTATCAACTGCCTCACAACTATCTTTCCAATATCAGCTTCTAATGTTTGACTCTTTGTATTTGAAACCTCACCTACCTAGATCTGCCTTACAACAAGCTTTCGCAAATGCTTAAGCTGCTTTTTCTACTTTTTATTTTTTTCTGCTCAAAAGCCAAGGGCCTCTTGACCTGTAAAATACATGGTCTTTCTGAGAACACTTGCGAAAATATTATGTCTTGTGTAAAACACTGTTTGACCATCTCTCATAGGCAAAGCGAACCAAGGAGCAGAGACTCCACAGTACTTTCTCACCCGCTCTGTCCAGTTTCTTCTGTTACACTGTAAACTCTTTTACCAAGAGTGTTTTGGAACTATGAAAGCATCCCATTTATCACGCTCTCTTTTTGAGGAAAACAACCTCCTGGTTTTCCTCCTACCTACCTGGAAATGCCATTTAGGTTTCATTCGATGGCTCAATATGTTCTCCCAAAATTTTAAATATTAAGGTGCCACAAGGTTCAGAGTTCAGCCATCTGGTTTGTGTGCATTTCTGGGTACATGACTGCAGATACATTTATACAGCAGTGTTTTCATGCTTATATCTTCCATTCTGGCTTTTCCTTTGAACTAGATGCCTCTGATGTCTAATGGGTGCTTCATTTTTGTTCAGTATGTTACCTTTATTGTCAATATGACTAAAATACCTGATAGAAACAAGCCAACGGAGGAGGTCAGACTTAATTCTGTCTCAAGGTTCAGGGTATGCTCTCATTATGGAAGGAAGGCACAGCATTCAGAGGAGCTCATGCTAGACCAAGAGGTAGTTGGTAGCATTGACAATCAGGAAGTAGAGAGCTTAACCTGGAACAGGGACTGGGGTATAACCATAAGTTATAAGATATGGAGCCAGGTGTGGTTGTACATGCCTTTAATCCTGGCACTCGGGAGGCAGAGGCAGGTGGATCACTGTGAGTTTGAGGCCAGCCTGGTCTACCTATTGAGTTCTAGGCCATGCAGGGCTGCATAGTGAGACCCTGTTTCAAAAAACCAAAACAAACAAAAGAAAAAAATCTATGAAATTGGATCTATTTATTGTCTTTTGACTTTCCTGTGAGGGCAAGAACTCTTCCCTGTGTTATTTTATCTATAATTTCCACAGAAGTACTCAGAACATTACCACGGATCAATAAATATTTAGAAAGCATGGATGAATTAGTAAACAGCATGTAGTATATCACAGGTATACTACATATACTTGTTAAATAAATAAATGCTACTAGCTACAGGGGCTAGCACAGTATCTGATACATAACAACTTCTCAATAAATACTGGATAGATGATTAACAGATTAAACATGATCCGACATAGGACTAGAGGTCCCATGTTAGGATTAGAATTGATAGCAAAATGCTATGAAATAGAAGGTCTCCATCCCATATCTTTTTCTAGCAGACTAGGGTGAGTGTGATGTTAGAATCTCTACATGAAGCTGGATAGACAAGAAGCTGAACTTGCTGGTGGTTTTGGCTTTTCTGAAGAACCAGAATCATGGGGAAAGATATCATACCTTTGTGTAGGGTGGGAAGAAAGAGCCAAAGAAGGGAGAGGAAAGAGAAAGGCTTCTAAAAGAAATCACCTCCTTCTACATTCCCCTCATACATATATCCTCCGAGATGCTCTTCCTTCCAGCCAAGAGAGTAGTAGTCATGTTTTCCAAAAGGGAATCCAATTTCAGAATTGATTCCACAGGGTGCAAGATCAATATTCTAGAAGCATATCAAGTGTTTGTCCTCTTACAGTCCCTTCTCTCTAGTTTTTAATCAAACACTTTCACCCTCTGTCTCCCTGTCATACCCTTTCCTAGGTGTTCCCTTCCCCTTCCCTTGCTGTGTCTGCTAGCATTCTTTTCTGTTTTGAATTCCCATCTCTTTGTTCAAAACAGCCCCCAAAAAGGAGATGGGGAGAAAACACGCATATAGTATCCCACTGGGAGAGAACTGAAGAAAAAGAATTGGCAATTTTGAAGAACCTTTCCCTTTTTTATTGCAATGTTTTGTGCCTGCCCATATCAAATCTTTAAGAGATATACTACCATTAATAATACATAGTTTGCTTTGTTCCATTCAATTTTACCCTGATCCAAAGGGCTTGGAATGCAAGGCCTAGGAGCTTGTTTATCGTTCTACACAAATAACAGGATGATTGCTCGACCCTCTTTCTCTAGGCTGCTTTTCTCTTTGTTGTGTTTTCTGGGTGCAAAACTATTTCCTTTGGTTGCAGGAGCCCTGGCAGGGGCTGAGAGCCATTTCCCAGCTGCTGCCAGCTGCGCTCCCTACAGGGGTCCTTCCCCATGTGGCAGGGCCTTTGGCTGCGGGCCAGACCTCGTATCTTGTCAAACTTTTTTATGATGTTAGCTGTGGTCACCTTGGAGCCCAGGAAGTGCAATTGTGTCTGTTGCCAGCTTGCCTCCAAACCCAAGAAGTTGTTCTTACTGATACTTCTGTGGATTCAAGAACGGCAGGGTCCACTGGTAAGTGCTGGGTTGCCTTCCCAGACATCTCTGTGAATCATGCACACCTGCCCTGGGAACTGCTACTTATAATAAAGCTGCATGATATTACCTCTTTAAAAATAGATATTTTCTCCTGTTCTCAGCAGTGTTCACAGTGTTGGGCATTTTGCAAAAGTGTGAAATAAAGTTTGTTTCTGTGTACAGAGTGAGTTCAAGTAAAAACTGATATTTTTGTATCTAGTGTATTTCATTTCCTTCTCTGACAGCAGAAGAAAAACAAGGATTTCTTCCCTCTCTCACCCATGTCCTTTCCTTTCCTGTCTCTTTCCAGATTGATGTCAGTGAAACCCTAACAATTCTCTAAGAAAATGGTTTCGCATGAAGAGCGAAGACAGGACCCTCAACAACTGGAGTGGACAGTCAGCAGAGGGGAAGGGAAAGCCAGCATTTTGTCTTGGATGATTTCCACGCTTTTTCTGACAAGTAATTTAAATCCTCTGTGGAAGAGAGGGCTATTCTATAGGAAGGTTCCAGCCAAATAGCAAATAATGGTGCAGTTATTTTGTTGTTGTTGAAGAACAAATGTTTGCTTTACACTCTTCCTTGTCTACCTCTGGAGGGACACCAGACTGATGTGTCCCAAGGGAAGGGGACATGGTTCCCTGCAACTTTTCAAGACCTTCAGTGTTTTTCTCTGGAAGAAATAAAAAGAAGCTCTGATGAAAGAAATAAAAAGAAAGCTCTGAATTGGCTTGACTCAACTTCAAGTAACCTGTGCTTTTGAAAATGACACTCATAGTCTAAAGGACGCAATTCCCACTAAAAAAGATTTTTCTCTTTCAATAGTTGTGGGTGATCTTTCTCCTGAAGTCTTTATTCAAAGTCCTGCATCATTATCACCTTACTTGTAGCTTATCTGGACCCTTCATTTGTATCTGCGTCACTCCAAAAAACCTTATTTCTTCACTCATGTTCCATTCTATCCCCTCTGTTCAAGACACCTTCAATGAGCAGCTACCCAGGAGGCCTCTGTCTTCCTGACTCAAGACTGTCAGTGAAGTCAGAATGACAGGAATAACAAGAGCAATAAAACTGTAACTTATAACTAGAATAAGACAAGCAATAGAATATTAATATATAAATGGAATGAGCAATATACACTCTGGGATTAAGAAAAGAAAATCAAAATGCCTTCAGATATTTTATCATCACAAACCCTACCCACAACAATGAATCAATAATCTAGATCCATGAGGCTGGGGTGTGCATTCTGTAGCTCCTCCAGAATATAGCCGATGGTGACTGTTAGCTCACACAGAGATTTGCAAGGATACACGTACATAACTGTAAAATTACTTGGCTATTAAGTGATTTAAAATTCTTGTTCTACGTGATTAGTCAATCCAAGTTTCACAGCCCAGGTAATTATCTGTTGATTCAATGGAACTTAACTGATCATAGATTTTTGAGTTGTGATGGATGCTAGTGGTAGAGCTATGAAACAGCTAAGGGCATGTCTGTTTTGTCAGCATGATCTGGAATAAAGGCTGGATTCTCTAGGCCATGCTTATCCTCTGAGCCTCAGTGGAGTGGGAGAGCCAGTCCATATGCTCCTCCCCTTGACTGTAGGGGTGACATAGGTGGAGAAATATGAACATGGACAAGAGGGGAAATGCCACATATTTAAGGGGGTGGCATTTCCATAATCAGTTTTTGGAGGCCGCTGTATGGGCCATCTCAAAAATGAATTTTATTTGTAGTTAAATTTCCAACTAGTGTCAGAATTAAAAGAAATGTTCATTTTACATTTTTGTAAACGCTTTTTTCTATTTATTAGTTCTTCTTATTCAGAATGATTGAACTCCTTTTGAGACTACTGTTCCTTTACTCTTGAGTTATGACACAAAATAAGTTGAAACATAATAGTTAGGCCTAACAAAACCCTGGGTTTGACCAGTTATGGACTCTGTCTTGCAAACTTGAGCTAAAGAGTTTCAAACTCTGCTTCTGGAAGAGCTTCAAATCATTTCATGGATCCAGGGTCATTTAAAAAGATCAGGAAGAGCTGTGGACTTTGCTGAACTTAGAATCACTAATCTATAGAAACAAGTCCACTAAGGACTGTAGTTTTATACTCTACAATTGAAAATTGAGACTTTCAGCACCATATCATAAATACTTCCATGATACTTTCAAACGGAAGTAGAAAGGGAAGTCTTCACTATACAAAGAAGCAAAGGAACTATCTGGGGAGTTTTCTGGACCTTCTAGAGCTTTGTAGAATGGTGATAGGTCAGGTTTCCTTGGTGATTAACATGAGCAGGTATCTTATATGCCTCAGTTCCTCTGGTTCTGAAAACTATACTGGAGAAGGCTTCCCTCAAGAAGCAATTCCAAATCCCTTCTCACAAGTTACATTTCTTACAAGCTAAGTATTTGGCTTCCCAGCTCCCCTTACTACTGTGTATGACCAAAGTGATCCGAGCACACCCACTTCTGGGTAATGTGACCTGTTTTAAAGTGTGCTTGCAAGATTCCTATTCTTCAATAATTTGAGAAAAGATCTTATGGGGGAATTACTTATCCCCTTTTTTCCCATCTTGGGCATTGACATAATGGCTGGAAGAATAGTCATGACTTGTGACAATGTGGTAGTAGCACAATGTGAAGAATGCATTGTTGAATCACCACCAACTCCTTAGATGCTACTATTTTCTTGATTGAGACAAACAGATGTGTGCTTTAAGCACATGTTGCTCTTCTGTTCCTTGCAGCCAAACCCACTCACATATTCATGTATTCATATATCAAATACTTACTGAATATTTACTAGGTACCTTATACTATTCCAGATGCTGGTGATAAGACAAAATGAACAAGTTAAACTTAATCTCTGCTCAATAACTTGTATTGTCACAGGAGTAGACAGGTGATGTAAAGATAATGTTTGCTGTGTGAGTGCACATGAATATTCCTATGCATGTTTGTGTGATGGTGGAAATACTGTGGAGACAATACATGGAATGGGAAGGGAGTGGGAAACACAGGGTGATGGCCAGGTGGTTGCTGTTTTATAAGAACTGATGTGCAATCTCACTGATTCTGACACCAGTATCAGGTCAGCCATGCATATTTTCAGAGATGTTTCAAGTAGGGTTAAGAACCAGTTCCAGTGTGAACATTCTTGTTCTGCTTGCTAAATGATCAGAGAAGAGGCAGTGACAGGAACATGGGCAGTGACAGGAGCAGGGGTCATGGAGATAAGACAGTCAGGAGACACATGGTGTTTCAGACCACAGAAAGGCCTTTGGCTTTGACTCTGTCACTTACTGCAAAAACTCCCAAAAATGCAGGAGAAAATTGTGCTACTCCACCTGGTAGGAGGCAACACAGTCTCTAGTTTCCCTTATTTCTTTTTCAAACACTGTGCATAGCAGTTCAACATTCTTGCTTGCATTCAGTTATCATGAACAGATTTCTTTAAAAATGTCAAAATATACGGATGAGGATTCTACCCCTTTAGTGGAAAGGAATTTGAAACTAGGAAGAAGACTGCATGGCTGTATTAAACATAAGATATTTGTCCAAATATTATATCTATTTCTATAGATTTTTAACTATCTTAAAGCTATAAAAGAAAGGGAAATCATTTTATTTCAATAATTTCAGTTTATATCAAAAGAATAATGTTAGTAGCAATTGTTAGACAATATCTTAAAGCGACTTTACACCAGTCACCAGTTCAAAGAGAAATAAAATTTGGAGATTTTACATACAAGGTTAACAGTGCAACTGAAATTCTAGAAGTGAGGAACAATATCTGCCAGTCAGTTTATATTCTTTCCTGTGAATCTCATAGTCTCAGTACAGGTCCTTAGGAGTCCACATTTCCCATTTCACTTCAAATGGATTCTAACTGTGCCTTCATTATATTGAAAGAATCACCAGTTGCAACTCCAATTTTGGCCATGTGGCTTCAAGTTCACTATTTGTCTATTCAATTTGAGACAGATGAATTATATAACCTTTACCCTAGAAGTATGTACAATGTCTATGCGTGCCAGTGCCTGTCCAGCTGCGTGGCTGTAGGCATACTCCATAGCTGTCCCTTCCTCATAGGAAGTTTCATTTTCAGTACTTTGGGAGGGAATGTGAAGTGGATCCTGATGTTTTAAAATGATACGTAGCAAGACACAGTCGATTGTTTCATCGGTAATGGGATACCCTATAGATCTGAAGAGGCATAAGAATTCACATCTTGAGTAAATTTAGTTGTTCCAAACCTTAGAAAAAAAAAAGAAATCCAGCAGAGGTGGGTATGTTTGACATAAACAAATTTGCATTTAAATCTCGGCATAATTCCCACAGAGATGCTATTTTAATCCTTCTTGGCTCAGGCCAAAACCATGCTTTCTGATTCCGTGAGCATGCTACTCCAGTGAGTGGTACACGCCTTGAAACTCAGCCAAAGAGTTAGATCAGGGATGATCAGCAAAGAAAGGACAAGAACCAAGAGTATGCAAGGTTAGTTGGGTCTTCGGGTGGGTGGAGATAGGGTGGTCTGAGGTGTAGAGGATGAGGGAAGGGCCCGTCTGGGAGTAGATGGTACAGGGGCATGAACAACAGTGAGGTAAAGAGCAGGTGGTGACATGTAGAGACCACCTGAGTGGAATTGATGTGGGAGTCCAAGGGTCACCAGGGATAGGCATGTTCTCTCATGCCTACCATTTGGATTCCTCAGAGAAGCTGAGATTGTGTGCTTTGTCAAGGCCCAGAGGGATCTTGCCTTAGGACTATCTCACAGCCAGCCTTTTCAAACCTGGTACAATTCAATGATGCTCCAAGAACAAAAGTCCATTAGTTACTTACAGAAGGATGAAGCAGCTTGAGCCAGAAACCATTCATCTACTGAATGGGACATCATGGCGGGGGGAAGAATCTTTCCATCCTTAATAGCTAAGCTCTGGAACTTGAATGCCTAATATTCAACCTGCCAAAACTTACTTTCTGGATGATTTCAGGCCACTGTTTTATTCTTCAGTACCTTAGCAGCCTTAACTGAAAAGTGGAGATACTCATAGCAACTGTGTGGTTGTCTTGAGGATGAAATATGTGTTAGTTACAAACATGTGCTTAGGAACTGAAGAGGAGCCTGCTTCATAGAATTACTTATAGCTGTGGATGGATAACATCTTCAGGAACTAATATCCAAACACTAAGGCATCATTCTCAGATAGGTTGCCAGTTCCTGGGGAAGTAGAGTAGGAAGAATAAAGTGGAACTTTCATCATAGAGACCCAAGAGAATCAAAGAATAAGCCTATTCATCTTGTTTGGGGCTTAGAGTCACGTTTGAAGAAGCAGCAAAGATGGAGGTAATAAGTTGTGAAATGCAGATCTAGACTTGCTTAATTACCTCATACATCAAGTCAGGATTCAGTCTGGACACTGACATTAAAGTGAGTCTAAAAGGGGGAAAACCAACTGACTTTTCAGAATGGTTAGGGAAATTAAGTTTCATCATTACGTTGCACCGTAACGGCAGTACCCGGTCTTTACTTTGTCATGCCTCACCTTCAACTGAAATTGCTCAGTTTTATCAATCTGGTCTTCTTGATGGCTATATAGACAAAATACTCATCTAATTTGGTAGACTAAAACTTATAATCTTACAGTAACCTGAAATATTTTTCTATAATCAGGTAAATTTAGGCAAATTTGAGCAATACAACTGTAGTATGAAAGGTTTCTCCTAACTTAACCATGGTTCAGAGAACTTCCCAAGAAACTTCTGACAGGAGCTAGGGGCCTCTGAAGATGTAGCACCATGGTCCTCTGTGCTTTCCTTCACAGACTGTGGATTCACAGTTTTCTTTATCTAATTGGATTTTCCCCATCTCTGAGCAACAGTGCTAAGGTCTCTATTTCAGTGACGTGGTATCTTTCTTAGCTCTCTCTTTGGGACCTACCATTGGTCAACTGTCCTTGATTCATTCAAATATTTCAACCCTTCAAATCTTCCCAAGAACTGGACACAGATACATGGATTGTCTTTTTAATAAACATATATTAATTGTACAAAGTAAGGCATTTCATTTTGACCTTTCCACACGCACACATATTGTAATTGGAGCATAGTCTCCTTCTTTACTACTCCTTTGTACCTCCCAGATGGACATGACCATGTGGCTTTTCTGTCGTAAACTGTTTTGTCGAGGAAGGTGGAGGATTTTAGAAATTTGGGCTAGAAAAGTCATTGAGTGCTCAGAGCTTAATGAGCTGTTGAGGAAATTGGGAAGATAATGATGAGAGAAATACAGATGATGGAGGACGTGCTCTTGAAGTTTTAGAGGTAAGTTTGAGAGTCCTTCAATGACTCTACCAGGACTGAGTGTATGCTATTTTGAATTAAAAATTTGTGGTTTCTGGTCAGCTGAGTCTGAAGAATTAGCTGGGATTAACAAGAGACCGACACTACTGAAACCTTTCTTTACTAAGTCAATCACTGCTGGTTAGGTGGGACTGAAAAATTAGTTGTAATTAATGAGAGAATATTGTACTTGAGGTGAAATTTTCTGGTAAGTATTTCCTTAGGGTCAGCAAATAGAAGCTGTGGCCCAGAGGTGTCCAAGGCTGCATCTCATGCGGGAAGACAAACTTGGCAATGTGTGGGTATGGAGTGGGACCAGTCTGAGTCTACCAAACAAGCTATGTGCACTGAGGATGGTAGAGCTGGAGAGGTGCGGTCACCAAACCCTTTGGAGTACAGAATGTCATGAGTCAGTTCCAGATACCAGACACTGAGCTAGTTACACTGTTGGATGTTGGTTTTACTTGATTCTGATTGTGACTATGCCATGATTCTTCTCTTTGGAAATAAATGTGTAACTCATTCTTTATTTTATAGGCGCAGACAGTTGAAAGACTTTGGTTTCTTAATGTGATACTGAACTTCTAAGACACTGGAACTTTTAAAAATTATTTTTATCTTATGCATATGAGTGTTTTGCTGCATCTACATGTGTACTCACTCCTACATGAAATGCCCACAGAGGCCAGAAGAGGGTGTCAAATGCCCTGGAGTTATGATCAGTTGTGAGGTACCATGTAGATACTGGGAACTGAATCTGGGTCCTCTGAAAGAACAGCCAGTGCTCTTAACTATTGTGTCATCTTTCTAGGCCTAAAGCATTAGAATTTTTAAAAGACTTTTAAAGTTGAACTGTGTTTTATATTGCTATAGTAGCATGAGATCTTGGGGACAAACAAGAAAGGAATGTCTGTGGTTCAAAGTGATGTGTTTGTGTGTCAAAGTTGACAAGGGGTGGGATGTCACAGTCCTTATCATCTTGATACAAATGTAGACATACCTGAGAAGAGGGAATCTCAACTGAGGGATTTCTTCTGTCACATTGGACTGTAGGCATGTCTGTTAGGCATTTTGTTGATTGCTAATTGATGTAGGATGGCACAGCCCAATATGGGTGGTGCCACCTGGACAGGTGGTAGTGGTGGGTTATATAAGGAAGCTGGCGGATCATGAACCTGGGGAGCAGCATGTCAGGGAGCAGCATTCCTCCATGCTCTCTACTTTAGTTCCAGCCTTGAGTTCCTGCCTTGTCTTCTCTTGATGATGGACTATAAACTATAGAATGAAATAAACCCTTTCCTTGGCTGTATCCCTTGAAGATACAAAAATACTTCCTGAAAAATTCAACTTCTACATCATGCTACTTTCTGATCTTTAGGAAGGAAAGCAAAGTATCTAGGAGTGTGTATGTGAACACACTTGCAACATTGAATGACACCATGGAAGCTTGTGCAGGAGAGATGAATTGCGACCAACACACATGGCTTTGTATTAATTTCTGACCAGTAGCATAAAATAGACACACTTTTTGAACCTGTAAAAGCATGCCTTAAAGACGCTACCATATTTATGAATGGCCTTTGCTCTGTTGACTGAGTGTGTCTAACCTTAGACACCTGCATTGATCTAAGTGCAGATTCTACTCCTCTTGCTGCCATTGCTGTTTGTTCCATCTGGGTCCCTTCCTTCCTCTTCTATTACTATTCTTGCTCTTTTTCTGGCATATCAGTAATTTTTTTGAATTAAAAATATTTTTATGGATTCTTCAAGAATTCCATACAGTGTATTTTGATCACATTCAGACTGCCTTCCCAACCCAACCTATATCCCCATCTTCCTACCCCCTGATTTCATGTCCTTTATTATTTTTCTTTTCTAAAAGATTTATTGACTCTAATCTGTGTTCTCCAAATTCTCTTGTGTGGGGGTCTATCCGCTGGAGTCTGGACAACCTACCCAGCATCACACTCCTAAAGAAAACTAACTCTCCCTCTTCCTTCTGTTTACCAACAGATCCTTAGCTAGGGATGGGGCTTCTTGCACATCTCCCCTTCCGTGCTTGGTTTTTGTCTGGATTGGGCATTCAGAGGTCTTGTGCATGGTGTCACAAGTGCTATGGGTTCAAACATGCAACTACCCTGTGGTGTCCAGTCAACACAGTTTCCTTGTGATCATCTACCACCTCTGGCTCTTACAATCTTTCTTCCCCCTCTTCCTCAAAGATTCCTGAGCCTTTGGAAGAAAGCGTATGATATAGGCTGATTTAAGGCTGTACAGTCGCTATTTTCTGCACTTGACTGATTGTGGGTCTCTGTGTTAATCACTATCTGTTGCAAGGAGCAGCTTCTCTGGTGAGAGTTGAGAGATGCACTAATCTATGTGTATAACAGTATATCATCAGAAGCCAATTTAATACGATGTCTATTTAGCAGAACAATCATAGTATTTTAAGTTACAGGGCCTCTCTTCTTAGTCCTGTGCTCTCTTTTTAGAAACCAGTAGCCTCACTCACCATTGTGATATGCCTTAGCATTGTTACAAGTCCTTTGTTTGCCAGTTGTCCTCGCTGTCTTCCTCTCACCCTCCCCTTGCTTCTCTTGAGCTCCAGTTCCCCTTTGCACCCTTCTTAGTTGCTTTCCTCACAGCACTCAGCATGACAGAATGGGGACACGGAATACAGTTACAATAATGCCAGTGACTCAGGGGAGAGAAATGAAAAGGGGAAAAAGGGAAAAATACAGACGGTTTTAATTAGATATCTGTGCCACCGACTCACACTTAATATGCAAATTTTTAGCCTTTCCATTGTTAAGTGAAATGAGAGTTTTACTTAAATGTGGAAATGGCTAGAAGATGAGGAAGGGTAATTAAGTAACACTGAAATGTTAACCCATGTTTTCATAATGTCTGTGGCAGCACATGGAAGCAAGAGCCTGCTGCTCTACACAGGATTGTGAGCATTGGCTAAGTGTTCCCTTGCACCATGATGATGATGATAATGGCGATGACGAGGACAACAATGGCACTGATGATAATGATGACCTATTTTATGTATGTGTGCTAGATTCCTATTCAAAAGTACTTTCGCACCCTGTGTCATAGTTCATCCTTACAGTAGTGTTCTAAGAGGTGTTGGACTGACTGGCATGTCCCACAGTACAGATGAGGAAGAGAAACCCCCTAGGTGACTTTGTTGTCTTCTAGCTCCCCTGGCTGGTAAGTAGTGGAGTCATCTGATCCTATTCAACAACTGCCAGGTGTAGCACTGGAGTACCAATGAAAATAGTTTGATTATAAAAACAATGCTATAAACCCAAGCTATAAAAAATTAATATTGGGCAACCAAGATGGCTCAGTGGGTAAGCATAATTGCCTTCAAACCTGGTGACTTGAGCTGGATCTCTGGGACTCACAGGTGGAAGGAGAGAACTGACTCCTGGAAGCTGTATTCTGACTTCCACATGTGGGCCTTGGCCTGCATGCCCCCCCCCATAAATATATGTAAAAACATTAAAATGTGAAATTTAATATTTTGTATCACTTTAATACTTTAAAATAAAATTTAATAGAATGAAGTCTTTAAAATATTCATCACCATTTACTGATGACACCTTATTGTGACTTTGGGGGAAAATGGGCAGATTACCTCAAAGGTTTTTATTATGAGTACTTAGAGCCAAAAGAAGTTCTTGAAAAACTATAATTCATAGTAATCACTGCAGTAGAAGTTGCAATAACTTCTACTGTTAAGATGTATCGATCACCTATGTATTACAGGCAGCCTGCATTTTCCTTCATCGACTACTGCATATAGTACTCTGCTTGTAAGAATACAGTTCTATTTGCAAATGCAATTTAAAAATGCATTAAGGATAAGGTGAGTGATAAGAATGTAAATGTGTCAATATTATAATTGCAAATAATTTTAGAAATTCCCAAAGTAATAATGTTAATAAAAATTAAAATAGTGAGATTATCTATGAATATAAAAATTAGCATTATATATGAAGAGATGGCTCAGTGGTTAAGAGCACTGGATGCTCTTACAGAAGACCCAGGTTCGAATCCCAGCACTCACATGGCAACAAGCATCTGCCCATAACTTCAGTTCCAAGGGATCTGACACCCTCTTCTGACCTCTGTGGGCACTGCACGATATGGCTGTACTTATGTGCATGTAGGCAGTACACTCATACACATAAAATAAAAATAATAAATAAAATATTTTTTAAAAATCAACTAACTAACCAACTAACCAGAAAAATTTAATTAGTATTATACTTAACAAAAATAGATATAATTCCAAGTAAATAGATTAAAGCAAAGGATGCCAGTTATAATTTTTAATATTGAACACACTTAGAAACTTTGGCCAATATAATGATATAGGAAAATAAATAGCATAAATAGATATCATCATTGGATCTTGGCATTATTTCATGTTTGGTAACAAAGGATTATATACATTTTACCTTGATCAAAAATTTGAAAGATATGTTAGATACTTTTAAACGTAACCTAGTGTATTTATGACACCAGATGTCTTTCATAGACCTTTGATAAGAGCAAGGATAGACATCTGTGCTACATAGTTCTGTTCTCTACTTGACATACCTGGGAAGAACAGAGCTCAAAAGGGGAGCTTCTCTTTCGGATTGGCCTGTGGGCATGTCTTGATTGTTGAGTGATACTGGAGAGCTCAGCCCACTGTGGGTGGTGCCACCCCTGGGCAGGTGGTCCTAGGCAGGCTGTATAAGAAAGCAAGCTGAGCACAGAGTGGGGCAAACCTGCAATCAGCATTCTTTCATGGTCCATGCTTCCATTCCTGTCCACAGGTACTTGTCTTGAGTTCTTACACTGACTCCTCTCAAAAATGGATCATGCCATGGAAGTGTAGAATGAAATAAACCTTTTCCTCCACAAGTGGATTTTGGTCAGAGTGTTTTATCACAGCAATTGAAGGCTAATACTGAAAGCACCTGCCTCAAAACTGTATAAACTAAAAACCAAAATGAATCTTTTAGTCTCCATTTTTATTCTTTTAGACTGTGTGTATGTAGGTATGTGTATGTGTGGTGCATGCATTTTCCTGTGTTCCTATCTGTGCATGTGTATGTTCAGGTGTGCCCATACATCATTGCACTTGTTTGTGGAGGTCAGAAGTTGATGCTGGAGTTTTCCTTTATTGCTCTTACGTACTGCTAAAGACAAGGTCTCTTCGTTGAACCTGACTAGACTGAGTGGCCAGCAAAATTGTAGGAACCATTTGTTTCTGTATCCCCGGTGCTGGGGCTATGGACACACACTGCTGTACCTGGCTTTCCCATAATGCTTTAGGGATCTGAACTCAGGTCCTCATTCTTGTTCAGCAAGCACTTTACCATCTCCGTAGCCCCTACTTTCTGGATAAAACAAATTAGAAAAACTTGAATGTTTTCTTCTAAAAATGATACTCATGTTTTTAAGGAAACAAAGACCAAGGAATACTCTATTGCCCATAATTAACTAGATATAATACTACTTGTATATATGGAGAGTTACATTTGAGTAATGGAGATGGTTTTCAAATCATGGCAGATTTTATCTTTATGAAACAAAGATTGTAAAGAAGTTAGGAAGTTAGAATAAACCTCTATAACTATTTTCTTCCATAAATAGTAAGGCTTCAACCAAAAGATGGGATTGAATAGACATTTGAAGTATGAGGGAACTGGAATGACAGATGCATTACTTTTCTGTTGGTGAGTAACAAGTCACCTTAAAACTTAGTGTTTAAATCAGTAGACATTTATTATTGGACACCATTTCCTAAGGTTAAGAAATCAAAAAACTAGTCAACTTTGGTTTGGACTTTTCAAGGAGGTACATAAGATATGGGCTACAGTACCCAGGATTATAGGTTCCCTTCCAGCACTTTCCTGTGAGGCAAGTTAGTGCTGGTTGTTGGTCAGGGACCTCTCACCACAAGGGGTCTTCACATCTTCATATCCAGGCACCAGGTTCCATGTAGAATCAATTATTCAAAAGAGAAGTCAAGAAAGTGAACAAGGAAGGCCTTTTTCTGATTTAGCCTTGGGAGCTACATGCCATTCTTTGGCTCCGTGTTATAATTATGAACAAGAGCACAAGAGATGAAAGTTGAAGGAGGAACTCTACATTGTACTGTGTGTTTTTGAAGAATAATTTAAAAGGATAATACAAAAGAAGAGTCTGAAGCAAAGCAACATCCATTTACCACCCAGATAAGACCATTTTTGAGAATGTGTATTGAGAAAATACAGAAGATGGGAAATGGAAGCTCCTTCACAAACGTTCCAGAGAGGGTAGACCTCAGAAATGGCTTTCAGTGCACAGCTGTGAAATACACCTCACACCTCAAAATGGATGAAGTGGCACATTGCATGCTATGCATTCAGGAGGGGACTTAGGGAGGTAAAGTCGAGCAAGAATGACACTGGACCCAAGAAGAAAAGTGAACAAGATAAACTAAAACACCCAACTTGCTACTGGAGAGAGAGAGGGCTGAGCATCTTCAAAGCCTAAGACAACTTAGATCTATGCCAAAGTGAAGCAGGTTATATAAATGAAATGATTCAAGAAATCCAATTAAGAATATGAGTTTGAATCTTGAGAAGCTCTCCAAGAATATGCTGGAAAAGACAAACAGAAGGCTATAACAAGGAAAACAGAGAGAGAAATATGTGACTTATATAAAGGTCTATATTTCCTCAGAACAAACTCACAGAACCAAATATCAAGTATTTAACAGATTCTCTGGCTTCTGTGCACATAATGACTGGATTATCACACATTAGAAGTCAGTTACAAAGGACACTGTTGCACCTCTGGGAGACAGTTATGAATACCACAGATAAAGAAAAGAACTCCATACCTTTAAGCAGTAATGGGTTACATAGAAATCACAAAAATAAGAAAATGAAGACTCTGATTACTCTAGTCCATCACCAAATTCCAAGCACAGTATTGTGGTAAGCAATAGAGGTCTGAAGGTAAAGACAGATTTCCACCTTTTGTGTCCAAAAATGTGCTCATCACGTTTGATGGCATCAGAAAGGTCTTCCAGACATATGGCCCCATAATGCTTCCCATTGCTCACTGTTGTGCCCTCAGCACAGACCACAGCATCTATTGTTGAAGACAGGCTTTCCATCTCTGCTTACCACGCAAAAGGGGGCACCTCCTAGAAATCAGAAAATACAGCATCACACATTTTTTAGTATGATGTGCTTAAATGTATTCTAGTCAATTGAAGAAGAGCCAGCTGATGGCCTAACAGATAAAAGGCACTGCTGGACATGGATATAAAGAGAATTGCTACAAATCTATAATCTTAATGAAAAATAGCTATGTTTCAATATCTAACCATGGATTTCTAGTTCAAATGCGCGGTTTGACAAGGTCCAGAAATATAATTGGTGAGGTGATGATGACAGAGAGACCACTGCCGTTCTTGCCTCACACAGGACCATGAAAAACGTTCACTGAACATGAATAATTACATTCACATTGGTTGAAAATGCTTCTGGGGAACTTAAATGTAAAGACCAGCATGAAAAAAAACATGGTATATTCATTTCAAAAACTATAGATGATGAGATCAAAGAAAATACGTTTCAAAGAGCAAAAGGTATAAAACATGAAGCAATGAGCCAGGACAAAAAGCAGAAAACAAAAGAATGACAAGGGACAAACACTTCAGTTTTAATAGTATCTGCAAGTGGGTTAAACACCTCATTCAAAAAAGAGAAGAGAAAAGCTCAGGTCCTATAATAAAAAGAGAGCCAAAGACAAAGGAAAAAGATATCTGTGACTGTTTAAAAGAACACACATAAGTCAGGAGAGGATAAGTATTTTTTTGTTTAAGGTTGTGTTAGCAACATCAAAGAAGGAAATATAATAAAATATGATAGATGTTAAAGTAAAAAAAATAGTTACATGCAAGACCAAAAATTTTAAATTACAATAAAAGGATCATTTTATACTGTTAACAGAGGTAGTAATAAAATAAAAATAAGTTAATTATTTTCAAAGAGCATTAACAATGCTCACATGAGCAGGAATTACTACTTAAAGGCTGGCATTATCTATTTACATTCTGAATAGAATCATCTCTCTCTCTTTCTCTCTCTCTCTCTCTCTCTATATATATATGCTATATAGGGCTTATGAAGACTTTTATGATTTATAAGGTATAATAATTGTGTTGCATAGCTATATATCTTTGCATATATGTTTATATAACACATACTATTATGTTCTTATATATTACATAAGTATCTATAACCTTCAACATGGATGCAAGTTATCAAAATTGATCTGTGTATTTCCAAAGTTCATTCAAAAGGTGAAAATTCTGAAAGACAAATAGCAATAAAAGGTAGAAAAGAAAGTGTCAAAAAAACTACTCAGAAGATGGGTGTGATAGAGAGTGCCTTTAATTCCAGCACTGGAGGCAGATGAGGACAGATCTCTGTGAAATCAAGGCCAGCCTGGCTTACATAGTGAATTTCAGGCCAGCCAGGTCTACTAGACCCTGTCTCAAAAGGACTGAAAAAAAAAAAAAAAAACCCAAAAAATCTACTCACAGAATGGGCCTAGATCTAAAAACTTTGTAGAAAAATTTGAGCAAACATTTAAGTACTAAGGTACTTTGTTCTGCTTAAGAAATAGAGTGCAAAAAACCCCACAAAAATAAAAAACAGCGTACCAATTCATTTGGCTATGACATTATAAACAAAACAGATGCATTTTCTAAAATATTTTATACTGCATACATTCCAAAGTATGACTAGTAAAGCAAATATTATAAATAAAACATTAAGAGATATTATTTCAACATCATAAATATCATATTTTTATTATACATATCGATGAAAAAAATCTAACAATTTTCATAACTTATCAAAAAAGATAATTTAATGAAATGTGTGCTCAGTATGTATCTTATTTCCTGTTTCTGTAATTAAAAAATGAGATTATCAAAGCAAGTTAAGGGACGAAAGGTTTATTTTTGTTTACAGTTCCAGGTACAGTCCATCATGCTGGGATTATCACAGCAGCAGGATTTTGAGGGAGTTGGTCACACTGTATCCACAGTCAAGAACTAGAGAGGTTATTGTGAATGGGATAGTTCCAAGAACTCTTTTTCTGATGGCTTGATATTGATATACAGAAAGATTAGTGACTTTTGTAAATTGATTTTGTATCCTGCCACTTTGCTGAAAGTGTTGATCATTTTTAGTTTTCTGGGGGAAAGTTTGGGATCTCATGTATATTATCATATCATCTGCAAATAGGGATAGTTTCACCTCTTCTTTTCAAATAAGTACCCCATTTAATTTCTTCCTCTTGTCTTATTGCTCTACTTAGAGTTTCAAGCAATATATTGAAAAGAAGTGGGAATAGTGGACTGCCTAGCTTGTTTTCTGAGCTAAATGGGAATTACTCAAGTTTTTCTTCATTTTGAATAAAGACAGTTGTGGGTTTGTTGTATATAGCCTTAATTATATTGAGGTATGTTCTCTCCAGTCATTGGACTCTAGAACTTTTATCATGAATGCACCCATGTTAGATTTTGTTAAAGGCCTTTTCTGAACCTATTGAGATGATCATGTGATTTTTGTCTTTAAGTCTATTTATATGATTTATTGCACTTACTGATTGACATATATTGAACTGTCCCTGCATCTGTGGAAAAAGCAGCTAGCCAAAGAATTTTGAGAACTATTCAATAAAAAACTTTAAATTGTTGAAAAAAAAGAGATTGAGAAAGACACAAAGAGATGGATGACTGTCCATGCTCATAGGTTTGTAGAGTTAATACTGTGAAAATGATTATTCTACCAAAAGCAATTCCCAATAAAAACACCATGACATTTTTTTCACAAAAATAGAAAAACAAAATCCTAAAATTCATATGGAATCACAAAAGAACTGGAGAGTCAAAGGGATCCTGAAAGGGGGGAACAAAAAGCAATGCTGGGGGGATCACCATACCAGATTGCTAGTGAAAAAATACATTACAGAGCTTTAGCCATAAAACAGCATGGTATTGGTACAAAAACCACAATCCATATAGAAAAATGGAGCAAAACAGGAGACCCAAACATGAATGCAGTCACTATCAGCCACTTGATATTTGGCAAAGGTGCCAAGAATACACAGTAGAGGAAAGACAGCATCTTCAACAAATGGTGCTGGTAAAACTGGATTTCAATATGTAGAAAAATGAAATTAGACCCATATATATCACCCTGCACAAAAATCAACTCCAAATGAATCAAAAACCTCAATGTGAAACCTGAAACACTGAAAAGTTAAAAGAAAACATAGGCAGTGTTCTCTAAGATCTAGGCATAAGAGGATTTTTTAAATCAGATTTCAATCACTTAGGAATTAAGGTCAACAATTGACAAATGGACATCATTAAACTAAAAATCTTCTGTAGAGCAAAAGAAACAACCAATTCAGTGAAGAAGAAGCCCACAGAACAGGAGAAAATCTTCACCAGTTTTGTATCTGACAGAGAATTGATATCCAGAACATACAATGGACTAAAAACAAAGAAAAAAAAATAACCCAATTAAGATATGGGGCATGGATCTGAATAGAGAGCTCTCAAAAGAAGAAATAAATGTGGCCAAGAAATATCCTAAAATGTGGTCAATATTCTTAGCAATTAGGGGAAAACTACTTTAAGATTTCATCTTACCCTGGTCAGAATGGCTAAGATTGTGATGGCTAATCCTGGGTGTCAATTCGGCAGGATCTGGGATTAACTGAAACGAGAGAGATCTTCTTAATTGGATTGTCTGAAGCTGGAAGACACGCCCTAAATGTGGGTGTTACCTTCTGATGGCAGCCCTTATAAAAGGCCATGGCAGAGGAGAAAGCTGGGCTTCTTGATACTTGCCTTCTCTCTTGCTGGTGAGTTCGTCTTGCTGCTGTAGACTGAAGACTAGCTGATCTTTTGGAATTTGTCAGACCTTTAGCATCAGATTGGGACTACTGAGACATCCAGCTTTGTGGACTGAGCGACTATGGATTCTCATCCTCGCCTGCATGGTGCAGCCATTGTTGAACTACTCAGATGCTATCCTGTGAGCTAAGCTGATAAATATACATATATATTCATTCTACTGGTTCTGTTTCTTTGGAGAACCCTGACTAATACAAAGATCAAGAGAACAAATGACACCAAATGCTGGTAAGGATGTGGGGAAAGGGGAACCCTAATTTACTGTTGGTGAGATTGGAAACTGGTACAACCACTGTGGAATTCAGTGTGAAGAACTCTTAAAAAACCAAAAATAAATCCATCATAATATCCTGTAATACCACCCCTTGGCAGGTACCCAAAGGACTCAACATCTTCCCAGGGATACTTGCTCAATGTTTGCTGTTACTCTTTTCACAATAGCTAGGAAATGGAAACCACTTAAGTGTCCCTCAACCCAATGAATGGATATTGAAAATGTGGTACATTTACACACAATGAAGTTCTATTCAGCAGTAAAGAAAAAGGAAATCATGAAATTTGTAGATAAATGGATGGAACTAGAATATGCTATATTAAATGAAAGTAACACAGACTCAGAAAAATAAGTGAAGTAAGTTCTCTGTCATTTGTGGGTCTTAGCTCCAAATCCTTACATGTGAGTGTACATCCTGATATGACTGCAGGAGCCATGAAAATTGAAAGGAAACATGGGGCTTAGTATAGGGAAAGAATGAGCTCAAGAGAGGATGGTAGTAGGAGACAGGTGCTATCAAGGGCAAGATGGGGAAATGGGGGTAATTTAACTAGAGAGGAAACAAAGAGGGCTATACAGAAGGAAAGAGTAGAGACAAATAATTCTTAGGTGTTGTGAAAAACCAGAGGTGGTGTGAAAAACCAGAGGAAAATGTGGTAGTTGAAAAGCACAGATAAAATGCACAGGTTATTGCAATAGCCCTTGATTGCCTCCCAGGACCTGAAGGTAAGATCCTGCTGCTGAAGACAGAACATACTTCATACACAGGACTTGAAGAACGGAGCTGGAACTGACAGGGAAGCCTCCTCCTTGAAGCCCAGCTCCCATAGTATATAGGCGGCTATATAACAAAAAACACTGTGCCAGGAAGGGGAAACCTCCCTTCTAGGTATTAGTCAGGGTAGTCCAAGAAACTCTCAAAATAACACAGACTATTGTCACAGTCTTTGATTTCCCCCAAGAACTTGAAAAAAAGACACTATTGTTGAAGACAGGACATGCTTCAGAGACAGGTTTTGAAGTTTTTGAACTAGAACTGATCTGGAAGCCTCCTCCTTGAAGACTAGCTCCCATAATATCAGAAGATACTATACAATCTGCTAAGTATACTATGAAAAACCCATCAATAAGTCCACTGAACTGTAAAGTCTAGGAACCATAACAATGACTGACCCAGAAAATAATTTGTACTGGTGCAGTAGTGGCACTTTTATCTTGGGGGGTAATCAACAGCTGACTAATAAGGCTTAAGGCCTGCTCAATGGGAGGGAACTCATGTAGTACCATAAACACAGTCAAATACACATAGCTAGAGTGGTCATAGAGCCAAGAGAAAAACCCATTTTGTCCCACCCCCTAGACCAACAGAATTTCTTACTGTATTATATTTACAGACAAGTTTGCCTCTCACCACTAATCAAAGAAACTTCTTTTTGCAACAGATACTATTACAAAGTTCCACAACAGGTCAAATGCAGAAAATAAGTGACTGTGAGGTATTCAGCCCTAAGTCACACATCTACCATATAACCTTTACGCCTAAGGTTTAGGGAACATAGTGGAACAGGGGGTGGAAAGAATATTAATGCACCTCTTGATACTCACCAGTGAAGCTTCTTCAGCAGATGGTGATTAGCCCAGAAAGCAATAACTGACCAACGTGTAGAGAATAAGAGACTGTAGAGTGCTCAACCTGCTTTATTCCAAGTCAACCAGACCACAATTAGGATGAGTCTTCCCACATAAATTAATGTAATTTAGATAACCCCATTCAGTTGTTCTCAGAGGCCCATCCCCATCTCTTTGGTGATTCTATATTGTGTCAAGTTGAAAATTAACAATAGGCATCACAATAGGTAAATGTTTTTATGGAAATAGAAAAAAGGACCCCCCCTTCTCTTCTTCTGTGTGTGAGTGTGTGTGTGTGTGTGTGTGTGTGTGTGTGTTTGTGTGTGTTCATGTACAGCCTGCAGACAACCTCTGGCATTATTCCTCAGCTTCCACTGACTTTTTCTTTTGACAGCGCTTTTCATGGCTTGGAACTTATCAATTAGGCTATGCTGGCTGGCCAATGAACTTCACAGATTTGCCTGTCTCTGCAACCAGACCTTGATTTTTTTACATAGGTTCTGAGACTGAACTCATGCTTGCAAGACAAACACTTATTGACTGGCCTATCTACCTAGCTCTGGACATCCTTGTTTCATTTGACAACAGAGCTCTCTTAAACCAGTACCTTAATTAATAATTTTTTTAAAAATCCCCCAAGTGCTTATAGTACTAAGATAAAAATAACAATGTTTGGCATTAACTCTTACTTTTATTAAGTATTCTCTGGAACACCAATAATCTCCACCCAACATTTTCCAAAAACAAAATAAGAGGAGCCACTCCCAAACTCATTTTATAAAGCAGAATCACTCTAGCCAGGTGTGGTAGCACACACCTTTAATCCCAGCACTCAGGAGACAGAGGCAAGCAGATCTCTGTGAGTTCAAGGCCAACTGGGGCAACGGGGAGACCCTGTTTCAAAAAAA